>NC_052152.1:130054984-130327830 GCF_902713615.1 Scyliorhinus canicula | reverse complement strand
TTGGGAGCTAGGGCTTTTCTCTTTGGAGCAGAGGAGGATGAGAGGCAACTTAATAGAGGTTTATAAGATGATGAGGGGATAGATAGAGTGGACGTTCAGAGACTATTTCCTCGGGTGGATGTAGCTGTTACAAGGGGGCATAACTATAAGGTTCAGGGTGGGAGATATAGGAGGGATGCCCGAGGTAGGTTCTTTACTCAGACAGTGGTTAGGGTGTGGAATGGACTGCCTGCTGTGATAGTAGAGTCGGACACTTTAGGAACTTTCATGCGGTTATTGGATAGGCACATGGAGCACACCAGAATGACAGGGAGTGGGATATCTTGATCTTGGTTTCGGACAATGCTCAGCACAACATCGAGGGCCGAAGGGCCTGTTCTGTGATGTACTGTTCTATGTTCTAACTCAAAATGCAGCCCTGCTGACAGTGCAATACTCCCTCAGTGCTGCTGGGAATGATCCAATATTTGGATGAACAACGATCACAGCTTAGATTGAGAACTCTGACGTACTTGTTAACCTGCTGTAACAAAGGACCAGGCTGGCATCAGAAGCAGCTTACTACCGCCCATCTCAATTTCCGAGTGTCTCAGGAGCCTTATAAATAGAAAGGATTCACAGTGGTTCAGACATGATGAATTGCTCCACTCTGCCAACGGCAGAATGGGTTATCTATCGTCTGCCCAAACTTTTCACACTCACTGTAGGTGCCGAAACATCTTCCTTGAATACTGATCAGCCTGCTACTGGAGGAGTGAGACATGGAGTTGATGAAAGAATCCCTCAGCAGCCTTCCATCATGCTGAAGGAGGTGAAAAATACTCAGAACAAGAGCAAAACTTAATTAATGACTGAGGGGAAGGGTGGAGAGAGGAAAAAGTGGAAATGGCTGTATCTGGACCCCAGGTGGGATTAACATCTACTCTCTGGGCTAATTTGGCCTGTAATTCTGACTGTTCAATAATGTAATACCAGGACCAGTGAACCAGCCACCTCCTGTACAGCACCCTCCATTTTGCTTTGAGCTGACATCAAGGGAAAACAGGAAGAGAATTAAATGGGCAGCTACTTCCCTCGCACCTCTTTTGTACAATTTCACTAAGTCAAGATCTTCCTTTTCTTTCCGGGTGTCAGCAGTGCCCACAGATCAAGCATAAACTGACAAATTAATTCAGAGAAGTGGGGGAAGTGGAGGGGTCACTTTGGTGCTGCAGCGAGCATTCTACTATAGATGAGACTGAGGGATGTTGTTGGGGCAGATCAGAGGGAGTTTTACTTATCCTGAACTCTGGCACACTGAGCGGGTTGTGTGCGATGGCATCTGCAAAACCCAACTGTGCCACAACACTCAGCCCATTGCAGTTCACACACATACTTCCTACTCCTTAATTCTCCAGGTCACATTCACCTCACGGGGTTTCTAACCCAGCAGAGTTTTAATTCCAACTCTGATGGCCGGATGGCCATCAGGTGGTTGCTAGGCTTCACATTGCTCAATCCAGCTGGAAGGCCCATGGCACTACTAGAGGCTGTGTTTTGTGGGACCCACGTCTGACCCTGATTTTGGGGTCGCGACCCCACACTGTGATATTGCCTGATGGACAATTAGTAGCCAGAGAGCAGCTTTGCCATCCAATGGAAGGGCAGTGGATGGACTGATTCTCAAAAGGTGGAAGGCCTACAGGAGGCTGTCCAGCATGGAAAGAGCTGCAGCCTGCTATTGGTAGGCAAAGGAGAGTGAGGCCACCTCCACTATGAAGTATCCTCTCTGCACTTTTAAAACCTTTGAATCAAAAATGGTCACCGTTGTCAGACCACCATTGTAATGTGGAATCCCTTGTAGAGGTCACCTCCAGGCAGTTGCCATGCTCCTGTTGTCACGGGGAGAAAATGGAAAACTCCAGTCAACCTCCGATCATCAACTTTTTAGTTATCTTAAGAAGATACCAGTCGCCCTCTATCTAGGCTGCAGCGAAAGGATTCAGGAGTGGAATGATGCCAGCAATTAATTCACCAGTCGGTAGTGCAAAACACACCCATCCACCTCAGTTCCCACACTCAGGTGGGGCATAAATCTTGCCTTGGGCCTCCCTCTAGAATTTGACAGTCAGATTTAGCAGTGTGAATGATCAGAGCAGACCCTCCCAGGGTCAGAACGAAGGGGTAAGTGGCAGGAACCACTTGTGGCAATGGTTTCAAATCCAGAACCATCCTCAAAAGTATACGGTTGTTTCAAATACAGCATGGAAGGAACTTATCCTTGTCTGTTCCGAGTTTCTTTTCTAAAAACCCTGTCCCTGCAACATTGCAGTTTTGTTTAAACTGCGGACACTGGTCAATTTGATCAACCCCAAAACACTCCTGGTCTAATGTACTGGCCCAAATCTTCCCTTTATGCTCTGTGACACAGCCCGTGATGTCAGTTTGATGGGCTTGGCAAGCAGTTAATCAGTGCGTCTGAAATTCTGAGACATCACCTGTTCTCACTTGCGATTCAGCACCTTCTGGAAGAAAGGCGGCTCATGTGAAGAGCTCCATTTTGTCCTCAGTTCTCTGGAAGATGTAGGCATGAACAACATGGAACAGCTTTAAAACACACAAACTCATCTCTCTCTACCTGGCGATTTAAGATGCTTCCAGCCAGAACTGTGGAAGTCACCCCTGTTTAAAAGACTACAGGCAATAGCCGGACCGGTGAAAGGAACTACTGGTTTAAAAATGCTGCGAGCAGTTTCTCCCACTAGGTCTGTAACAGTTTAATCCCCTGTCTGAATGGCTGGGAAAAGCCCTGTCGGAGAACTTCCTTCACCATCCAGCCAGAATCTCTGCACAGAGACCAGACAGGTAGTTGAAAGGCAGAATGGATGTCGAATCTGCTGTAAAGCGAGCATGCTACAACCTGCAGGTTCTGGTTGAAGACACAATTAGAAGATTCCTGGCCACAAAGACCTCTACTTCGGCAGCAAAGAACCATCTCATACCTCTTAATCATTTTTTAACCTTTCCCCCCTCTCCACCGTGTCTGTCGATGAAGGGCTTTTGGGGAATAGTTAGATCAGCAGACCATTATTCCATTCTTACCATTATATATTCATCTTTTTCCTGGTTATAAATAAAGTTTTTTCAGCGTTTGCCATATAAATCTGGTACCTGTAACTCATTGAAGCAGTCAAGGATTAAAGATCTCAGGACAATACACAAGGTATTGGTTAATTCACTTGTGTTGGGACCCTGGGTTCAATGGGGCTGGAACCTGACTGCGCACTCGCACAGGGTGGGGGGGGGGGGGGGGGGGGTGGTAACAAGCATAGAAACAGACCACTCAACCCTACAGGTCATCCTCCCATCTTTGTTCAGCCAGTTTATCAACATATTGTTCCCTTCCTTTCTTCCTTGTATTTATCAATCAGCCCCTTAAATTCCCTTATTTGCCTCGGCAGCACCGTCTACGTTCTCACATAGGGTAAACAGATCGCTCCGGAAATAATCTTGTGGATGGCCATCTTAGAGTTTTGCTTTCTCCCACAGATGGTGACATCTC
Source organism: Scyliorhinus canicula (assembly GCF_902713615.1). Taxonomy (NCBI): domain Eukaryota; kingdom Metazoa; phylum Chordata; class Chondrichthyes; order Carcharhiniformes; family Scyliorhinidae; genus Scyliorhinus; species Scyliorhinus canicula. Next base: position 130,324,289 of record NC_052152.1, on the reverse strand, counting down.
TCATACATCTAACCGATCAAACCCCTTTATCATTTTAAGCTGCTCGATGTGATCTCCCCGCCGTCTTTCCTGATAGTTAGAACCTACCGGTTCTGATATCAGCCTGCTACATCTTATAAATGTGGAAGCAGTTATTTACAAAAGATAATTAAATGCAAAAGTAAAGACCAATTGTTTTAAGGGCTACATTTGAAACAGTAAAATGAGCCAAAGGTTTGCATGAAACCTGCAATTTGAAAATACGGGGGTGGTGAGTCTAACTGATCAATGCACCAATATAGGAAATGTCTCCTCCTCTTCAGTTTTCAATCTAAGTCAGTATTCTTCACATTGGAGTGTGAAACCAGCCTCTGCAGGCTATCTGAGCAGCACAGTAGCATAATGGTTAGCACAGTTGCTTCACAGCACCAGGGTCCCAGGTTCAATTCCCCGCTGGGTTACTGTCTGTGCGGAGTCTGCACGTTCTCTCCATCTCTGCGTGGGTTTCCTCCGGGTGCTCCAGTTTCCTCCCACAGTCCAAAGATGTGAGGGTTAGATGGATTGGCCATGCTAAATTGCCCTTAGTGTCCAAAACAAAAAGTTAAGTGGGGCTTACTGGGTTACGGAGATCGGTTAGATACGTGGGCTTGAGTAGGGTGCTCTTTGTAAGGGCCGGTGCAGACTTGATGGGCTGAATGGCCTCCTTCTGCACTGTGAATTCTATGATTCCACCATGGGGTGCATCAGTGTGGTTCCACTGATTGATGATGCCCATCGGAAGAAAAACAGGAGAAGACAATGCCCTACTGTTCTATGTTCTATTATTTTTCTTCCGTTGCTCCTGGGAGTAGCTACAAGATCAGTCTCTTGTTCAGCAAGGGTTCGCAATCCAATCTCAAAATCCTGGGAAATAAAAACGCTGCCAACTGAGCCAAGTTGACAGCGTAGTCCAGGCACTGAGCCTGGGCGTTTCCCTGTCTGGACAAGTCTGTCCCCGAACAGGCGCCGGAATGTGGCGACTAGGGGCTTTTCACAGTAACTTCACTGAAGCCTACTCGTGACAGTAAGTGATTTTCATTTTCAATTCATTTTCAGTGCCTCAATTCAGGCACCGGTCAGAGACATAATCATCCAAAAGTTAAAAAAATTGGACTAAATCCTATTCGCCCCAAAATAATTTGGAGGCAAGTGTGGCAGAAGCACAGAGGAAGCGAGATCAGAGCTTGCAAATTAGACTGGAAACGTGCTGTCCTTTCCTGATCTGAAGTACATGTTACTCCAATCGCACATCCTGATTGACTCTTACTGACCAAGCAGACCACTCAGTTGTACCAAACTCCAGGCAACAATTTATCTCCGCGATAAATAGTTGGAAAGGAAAACGTTGCACTGTTATGAGGAACAAGCAGGGGGAGTGACTGGATAGCTCTGCAACAGCGGGCCTGAACAATGGGCTGAAGGGCCTTCCTCTGTGCCGTATCATTCTGTGATGCTATAAACCAGGGTGGATATTAAATGGCATTGACGCCCACATCGTGAGAATTAATTTTAAAAACAACCGTGGCTGAAAGTGGTGATCCTCTATAATTGAAACAAAGACACCTACACACGCAATGCAATGAATTCCTAGTTACAAAATTACAGTGGTTGTAAGCAGCAACCATCCCTTCCCCCACCCACCCACCAGCACAAACTTGATTGGCATTGTGCTTCCCTTGCATTCAGCCGGCCTAGAGTTAGAGAAAGCAAAGAGGAACCCTGAGAAAGAGACGAGAGGAAAAGGGATTGAAATGAAAAGGGTTGCCACACGAACCTGGAGTGAATTATAGATAAAGCCATCAACAAAAACAGATTTTACAAATAGAGGCAGAGAGTACAAGTGTCAAGAAGCAGTGATAAATTTGTATGAAATATCATCCAGGTCTTACTAGAGGATTGGGTTGCCAACCCTTCAGGATTGGCCAAGAGTCTCCAGGAATTGGAAGATTAATCTCCAGGACACTGCTGTGCGTAACCTTGGAGAAAAATCAACCGGACATGATAAGAGATTGTTTTTCTTTGTCATCTTCTTTGAACATGTCTCTTTACTAGATGAAAAATATAAAAAATGTGGGGGGAAAGGTTGTTTGACCGACAGTCAAGCATCATCCAACTGAGTAATGACTCTTCTTGCTTTCCGAATGGGGTAAGAAGGCAGCACATCACAAGGATGGATGTGTTGGCCGAATAATGGCTGGAGCGAGTGGGGACAAGTGCTCAGACATCCAGGAATACATTTAATTATAGTTTATGACTATTATAGGAGTGTGTTCCATAATAGAAAGGATGTAAAGATACAGAGTATACAGTTTTAATTCAGCAGGATGATTCCAGGATGGGAAACTATAATGAGGAGAGACTGGGTTTATTTCTATGGCTGAGGAGGTAGCCAAGGAGATTTAATAGCTGCTTTCAAATGATGAGTGAATCAAGAAAGGTTTTGAGGAGTCAGTGACAATTAAGCATCCATTTAAAATTGTGAGAGTTGAAGGTGCTTTGCCAAGGGGAATGTTTGAGACAGAGATCATTGCATCTTTTGAAAACGGAAGATTGGATAAACATGAAACAAATAAGAGAGAATATCTGACAGGGACTTCGATTTGATTTTCTCTACCAAAAAGAGTCAGTACAGGCATGTGCAGAGTAGTAACCTGTACTAAAAAAGCACTGGGCGGGATTCTCTCAGCCCGGAGCCTGGCCGGAGAATCCCCACGACCGGCGTGAATCGCACCACGCTGCCGGCACGCGATTCTCCGCAGAGCGGGACCTCAGCGTGAAAGGGTCTGGGGCCGGCGGTCCAACCCCGGGGGAGGGGCCTCCGATGTGGCCTGGCCCGCGATCGGGGCCCACCGATCGGCAGACCGGCCTCTCTGGCTGGGGGCCTCCTATCCTCCGCGCCGGCCCCTGTACTCCTGCGCCATGTTGCGTCGGGGCCGGCGCGTTGAAGGAAGCCAGTGCGCATGCGCACGTTGGCACCGGTGCCACTGCACAGGCACGGATCCCGCGGTGCCCAGTTCGCACCGGGATCAGCAGCTGGAGCAGTGTGACCCGCTCCAGTGCCGTGCTGGCCCCCAGAATTGCTGATCCTGAGGCCGTGTTGATGCTGTCGAGAAACACGACGGCGTTTCTGACGGCGTCAACACTTAGCCTCAGGATCACAGAATCCCACCCTCTGCTTTTAGGAACTATTCATTTGAAGACAAGGAACAGGAAACTCAAACAGAAAACAGATATTCACAACAACTTCCTGTTGTCGTGGAAACTGTAAACAATATCACATGTCATATGGGGCTGGGCCGAGTGAACAAAATCGTTGTCACTGATGCTGAAGTGAATATAAACCCACAAGAAAAAACCCCACAGAAGGTATTTGTAAGGAAATGTTATAGCGCCTGCTGCAGGGGATCAAGACTGTTGCTTCAAATTACACATCACTGTCTTGCACGCTGAACACATTCAAAAATAAATATCTGAAAGGGATGCAGATTAAACAAACATGGACTTTCAACCTCACAGTTTTCTTAAAAACCCTACAAAAATCCACGAGTCTCACTGTGCATAAAATCTGCAGAAGCCTGAGCCAGATCAGCCCATTTTAACAGCACGGGCAGCACGGTAGCACAGTGGTTAGCACAAATGCTTCACAGCTCCAGGGTCCCAGGTTCGAATCCCGGCTTGGGTCACTGTCTGCGGAGTCTGCACCTTCTCCCCGTGTGTGCGTGGGTTTCCTCCGGGTGCTCCGGTTTCCGCCCACAGTCCAAAGATGTGCAGCTTAGGTGGATTGGCCATGCTAAATTGCCCTTAGGGTCCAAATTGCCCTTAGTATTAGGTGGGATTTCTGGGTTATGGGGACAGGGTGGAGGTATGGGCTTGGGTAGGGTGCTCTTTCCAAGAGCCAGTGAAGACTCGATGGGCCGAATGGCCTCCTTCTGCACTGTAAATTCTTTGAAATCTATGAAACAACCACTGTGTTCATTTGGTGCATAGCTTCCCAATGCAAAACTAGTTTCTCTGTACCTTTGGGTGTCTTACACAATGGGAGCTGACTTTAATAAGGGTACAGATAAAAGCCATGCTGTTAACTGGAGAAGGTGCCATTCCTCATCATTTGATTGTGCATTGTTAATCTTCCTTGCACTTTTTTTGTCTCTCTTTCTCTGCTTTCTCTCTGCCAACCATCCACCCACATCCACCCCTAACGCTGGGCTTTCTAAGGACATTCAATCCACCAACCCCAGAGCAGCCAGAGATTATGCTTCTTCCTACAAAACCTCCAATCACTTTCTCCTAGCTTCACATCACCCATGTCTCCCATTTTCCATCCCAGACATTCTGGCATGATCTCCAACTCCAGCCCACACTACAGACCACACCACACCACCTCAAGTCGAGGAATTCCCTCAAGGAATGGTCGATAACATCCATGAACAAAACAACTCCATCGCCTGTCTCTCCATTTTCACCATCCCGATCTATCCTCCCAATAATGACCGGAGTCCCATATCAAGGCATGGCAAAACTTGGTTCCAACTCCATCTACAAGTTTGCTGACGATACGACCATAGTGGACCGGATCTCGAATAACGACGAGTCCGAATACAGGAGGGAGATAGAGAACCTAGTGGAGTGGTGCAGCGACAACAATCTCTCCCTTAATGCCAGCAAAACTAAAGAGCTGGTCATCGACTTCAGGAAGCAAAGTACTGTACACACCCCTGTCAGCATCAACGGAGCCGAGGTAGAGATGGTGAGCAGTTTCAAATTCCTAGGGGTGCACATCACCAAAAATCTATCCTGGTCCACTCATGTCGACGCTATCACCAAGAAAGCACAACAGCGCCTTTACTTCCTCAGGAAACTAAGGAAATTCGGCATGTCCACTTTAACCCTTACCAACTTTTACAGATGCACTATAGAGAGCATCCTATCGGGCTGCATCACAGCCTGGTATGGCAACTGCTCGGCCCAGGACCGCAAGGAACTTCAGAGAGTTGTGAATACCGCCCAGTCCACCACACGAACCTGCCTCCCATCCATTGATTCCATCTACACCTCCCGCTGCCTGGGGAAAGCAGGCAGCATAATCAAGGATCCCTCCCACCCGGCTTACTCACTTTTCCAACTTCTTCCATCGGGCAGGAGATTCAGAAGTCTGAGAACACGGATGAACAGACTCAAAAACAGCTTCTTCCCCACTGTCACCAGACTCCTAAATGACCTTCTTATTGACTGACCTCATTAACACTACACCCATGTCTGCTTCATCCGATGCCAATGCTTATGTAGTACATTGTATATATTGTGTTGCCCTATTATGTTCTCTCATGTATTTTCTTGAATTTTGTTTAATTCCCTTTTCTTCCCATGTACTGAATGATCTGTTGAGCTGCTTGCAGAAAAATACTTTTCACTGTACCTCGGTACACGTGACAATAAACAAATCCAATCCAATCCAATCCAATCTTCACCTTGCATCCTACTAGTGTTCACAATCACATCATTTTCCACCATTTCTGACAGCTACATGATCCAACCATCATGTACATCCTCCCTTCTCCTGGAATAGTATCAGCAGTGATGCACAACTCCAAACTCAACAGCACCCACCACCTCAACTTCTTCTGGCCTTATGCAACCACACGAGAGACAGCAACTATCCAGAAGGCTGGTTTAGCTCAGTTGGCTGGATAGCTGGTTCACGGATGCAGGGCGAGGCTAAACCGGCTGAGGTTATTCATGAATTTCCCCATTCCACTCACGGTGGGTTTGGTAGTGGGCAGGAGCAGAGAATCTAGCGAGAACCAAAAAACTGGAAACCAGCCAGCGTAAAATCACATTGCGAATTTCTCAATGGTGGGTCGCTCTTTCCGCTGGTTTCTTTTGCATCTCTAAAATGCTCATTAAAACAGCGGCTTGCCGGCATCCCATCAGACTTTCCAATCTTGCATCACGCCAGCGGGAAATCTATAACCAGATTGCTAAAGAGTGGCGAGCACAAGGCAGGGCACCGTTCATTACAGACTTCAGGGTGATTGCAATAACTTTCTGCCACAGTGCTCCTCTACACCTGATGCACTGATCACCACTCAGGGCAGACCAGTTCCTGCCTCCATCTCCAAGCTGAGCTGGTTTTCAGAGACAGTACTGTGCTGCAGGACCCATGGACCCTCCTGTGACAGAAGTCAGATCAGAACTGTGCCTGGAGTTGGAGAGTACAGGGATCTCCTTGCTCCCGGTGCCTCACGGACAGCACAGTGCTGCAGGACTCAAGCAGCCCTTAGGTCCAAAGTTCGACTGAGGTGGAGTGCAAGGCAAGCTGGGGGGGGGGGGGGGGGGGGGGGGGGGGGGGGGGGGGGCCTGATAAGGTTGCATGAAAACCTCAAACAAGGGGGTCAAAGTGATCCCACATTGTTTACTGGAAGGGGATGCATGAGGATTCCAGCTGAGGTGGTTGGAGTCCAAATGGGGCATGGGTGGTTGAATCGAGGAACAGGCTTCTTCCTGAGGCTGGTAACCTTTTCCTTCTGGGTTGCTGACATCCTGCACAGTCTGATGAAGACAAGTGGATTGGAGAGAGTGACGTGAGTGTGCTGGGACTGATGTTTAATTATGATGCCGGGTCCTTCGAACCTGCCAGATGACAGACGAATCAGCTGCCTGTCCACCAGGAGAAATCGGAGGGAACTCGCCTGTGCATAATTAATTCGCTTTCAAGCTCAGAATCTGGCACGGAATCCTGTCATCTGGACCAATGGGACAGGCGCTGTCAGAGCCACGTATCACTGCACATAATCTCAAAAACTCAGAATTCCACCCAAAGCCAGCTCTTCTCAAGATTGAGTGTCCTCTGCACAATGTCTTCATCCGCCACTTCCATTCTGTGTGAAAATATGGCAGTGCATAATAAAATTGGTATTTTGGTATTCATGACGCAAGCAGATTCATAAATATTGGGGCTAATTTCAGCCTTCTAGGAGGTCAGCGCAATACCCATTCTATGGAGTTTATTGGAAAATGTTCAACACTGAGCTCTCAGGGATAAGGAGAATGGTTATTCCTGCTCACTGACTGACTGTAAGAAAGAACAGACTTATATTTCTGTCACATCTTTCATGAACTCGGATGTCCTGAAGCACTTTACAGCCAATGAGGTACTTTTGAAGTGCTGTCACTGTTGTAGGTGATGTAGTAGCTAGTCCCTTTAAGGGGCGTACATTGGGAAGGTCATGTGATTCCTATCACCCAATGGGAATCGTGCGGGTGGATCTCAGTGCACAGTGCGAGCGTTTGCAGCGAGTGTAGGTCCTAGAGCAAGTGGTGATATTATCGAGAAAGACTCTGGGCTGGATTTGGCGATTGCCGATGCCAAAATCACATTCGCCGATTGGCTGGAGAATCCATTTTGATGCCGAAATCAGGAGCGGCGCCATTTTGTGGACACGCTGCCTCTTCCAAAGCGGCGTAATCGCTAAGTACGTTGCATGCCGTTGTGATGGCCTCAGGATGTCACCTAAAGGCCCTCCCCCATACTCCACCCCCAATGAGCCGACTTCCCAACGATATGGGGTGCGTGTACCCTGAGATTTCGTCAATCTCGTGTGGTGGTTGTGGACTGTGTACAGCGTCACCGCAGTCGGGGGCGGGGGTGGGGGAGCCGTTCTGCTGGCCGGTGGGGGGGGGGGGGATTCCGCGGGGGGGGGGGGAGGAGAAGTGATGGGGGGTGGTCCGTGGGTTGCAGAGGGGCACTATCTGGCAGGCCAGGTCTGCAAGTGGCTGGCGCCATGTTGTACAGTTCGACCGTCGCAGGTTGCCGGCAATTCTCTGTCCGTATCTGCAGGTAAAGTGCAGGGCGATACGTGCCATGGCTGCTAGTCCACCCTCCGGACGACCACTTTTTGGTCATAAGACTAGACACACGGTGCGCACATAGCCTCAAAATCGGACAATCCAGCCCGCTGTGTAAATACCATTTGCAAGTAAACCATTACAATTCTTTATACATAGTAACTGGTGGTCAGCAATCCTTCCTTTACTGCAGGTGATTTTACACAAAGCAAGTTCACAACTACGTGACAGCCATCGGATCTGTTTTAATGATGGCGCTTGAAAAATAAATAATTACATTGGACAACTCCTGGGGCTCGATTCACCGATCGCGGGACTAAGTGTCTGCGCCGTCGTAAGCGTCGTCGCGTTTCACAACGGTGCAAAACGGCCGCGGGCAGTAGCGATTCTGGCCCCCACAGGCGGGTTCACGGCGTTCCAGCCTTACATCCTGGTGCGGACTGGGGGTGGCGCCAAATGCGCCAGCGTAAATGGCGCCGATTCTCCGCACCCCGGAGAATCGCACACTGGCATTGGGGCGGCATGGCGCGGTTCCGGCACGGGGCTGGGAGAATCGCGCCCCTGTTCTTTGTGAGGTCAGATTCGTGCAGCGGGGGACGGTGTGAATCCCGCCCCACCGCCGGCTGCCGTATTCTCCGGCGCCATTTTTTGGGCGGGGGCAGGGTTCACGCCACACCAGTCGGGGGCCGTTGGTAGCGGCCCCCCCGGCCATTCTCCGGGCCCCGATGGACCGAGCGGCCATCTGTTTTTGGCGAGTCCCACCGCCATTGGTTCGACATGGTCCCACATGGCGGAGCCTGGCAGGTAAGTTGGCAGGGGCAGTCCTCGAGGGGGGGGGGGACATGGGGCGATCCGATCCGATTCCCGGGGGCAGGGGGGGGGGGGGAACACGGTGGTCTGGCCCGCGATCGGGGCCCATCGATCTGCGGGCGGGCCTGTGCCGTGGGGGCACTCCTTCTTTCCGAGCCGGCCCCTGTAGGGCTCTGCCATGGCCGGCGCAGAGAAAAGAAGCCCCGCGCATGCACCAAAACACGGCGGCGGTTCCGTGCCTGCGCGAGATCACGCCAGCCCTTTGGCGCATGCGCGAACTTGCGCAGTCCCTTCGGCGCCAGCTGCCACGACGCCAACCATCCGCCGTCCACCTAGCCCCCAAAAGTGCGGAGAATTCCCACTTTCGGGGGCTGTTGACGCCGGAGTAGTTGGCGCCGGTTTTCCCGCCGGCGTGGAGACTTAGTCCCAGGAAAGTGGAATCCCGCCCATGGTATCTCCTGTAGTCTAGCACTCCCCCCGCTACTGCACTGGAGAGTCCGCCTTGCGTTTTGGGTTCAGATCTCTGGAGTGGGACTTGAATTTAGACCCTCCTGACTGAGAGGCCAAGAGTGTGACCCACTGACCGATGGCTGACACCATAACAACAAGCTCCAAAATTGATGGGGAATGAAATTGTTTTTGGGGGAATTGCTGTGAAAGTGGGACTTTAGAAATCCCAACAATGACTTTGCTCTGTGCCAAATTCCAGCAGTTATCAGAACTAACACGTTTGCAATTACATAGAAACACTCACATTCTTTTGACATCCGAAAACACTTCAGGGTCAACAAGTTACTTCTGAAGGCATAGTCACTTGTTTTGTGCAACGTAGCAGCCAATCTGCATACAGCAAGTTCCAAACGTCAACAAGGAGATGAGAAAGGCCCCCCGTCTAACATCTTAAGCACAGGAAGGCACCTCCAACAGTGCTATACTCTCTCAGTGCTGCACTGGAATGTCTGTCTGGGTTAAGTGCTCAAGTCACAGAGTGAGGGTTCAAATCCACAGCCTTCTAACTTGGGGCAGCACGGTAGCATTGTGGATAGCACAAATGCTTCAAAGCGCCAGGGTCCCAGGTTCGATTCCCCGCTGGGTCACTGTCTGTGTGGAGTCTGCACATCCTCCCCGTGTATGCGTATGTTTCCTCCGGGTGCTCCGGTTTCCTCCCACAGTCCAAAGATGTGCAGGTTAGGTGGACTGGCCATGACAAATTGCCCTCAGGGTCCAAATTGCCCCTTAGTGTTAGGTGGGGTTTCTGGGTTATGGGGATATGGGGATATGGGGGGGGGGGGGGGGGGGGGGTATGGGCTTGGGTAGGGTGCTCTTTCCAAGAGCCAGTGCAGACTCTATGGGCCGAATGGCCTTCTTCTGCACTGTAAATTCTATGAAATCTATGAAACCAAGTGCCACAAATGCTACCTCCGAGTCAAACCAAAATCGTTGGATTGTTTCAATCAAAGCATGGGGCTCGATTCTCCGCCGTCGGGATGCTCTGTTTTGTCGGCAGCCCAGGAGTTTCCCGATGGTGTAGGGCTGCCCCACAATGGGAAACCCCATTGACCAGCCAGAGCATCCCGCCACGGTGCTGAACCAGAAATGTAGTGTGGTGTGACGGAGAATCCAGCCCATGGTACTGGACCATAACTATTAACAATTCCTATCAGACTGTGTGACAAGAGAATTTAGTACTGGGTCACTGCAGAGTTCCAAGATCTGGCTCATTTTATTTAAGTATCAAGTGCAAGATTTAACCACTTAACTAGAGATTGCTGCACTTTCTAACTGAAAGTGTACAGAGGGTACTGTTTGATGAAAACAAATTGAACAAAAACACAGCAGAAACATCCACCAGTTAGTGATGTGGTACTGAATCTGCCAAATCAGATGTGTGATCATCAGCCCAGCCCCAGGCCTCTGTCATTCCATCTCCTAGCAACAGACCAATTATTTGTAGCATAGTGTACACAACAGGCTATATTGCTCTGAGTTCAAGTCCATGCCAAAGGCACAGGTTGACACTGGCATTTCTAAACTGCCACTGTGTTTTTCCCTGCATCACTAATTAGTAGATTTGTAAAATAACACCTTCAGGCCTTTTTTAATAATTATTAATTCTTGGGGCATGGCAATGGTGGCAGGCGCAGCATTTACTGCCCAACCTAGTTGCCCTGAGAACCGAAAGTAGTCAAGCGTCAACCACATTGGTGCGAGCCTGGGGTCATATATTGGCGAAGCGGGTACGGGTGACAGGTTTCCTTTCTGAAAGGACATCAGTGAACCAGACACCTTCATTGTCACTTTTACTAAAGTCTGTACAAACAAAGGACAGAGAACATTACAGCACAGGAACAGGCCCTTCGGCCCACCAGGCCCGTGCCAATCCAGATTCTTTATCTATCGTGCCTGCCTCCACTGGCAACACGATCCAGGCACCCACCACTGTGCGTGAAAAACCTTCCCCGCACATCTACCCTGAACTTTCCCTCTCTCACCTTGAACCTGTGTCCCCTTGTAATTGAGTCTTCCATCCTGGGAAAAAGCTTCTGACTATTCACCCTGTCGATACCTCCCAATCTCTGCCTTTCCAACAAAAACAATCCGGGTTTATTCAACCTCTCCTCATAGCTACCACCCTCCAGACCCGGCAACATCCTGGTAAACCTTCTTTGCAGTGTCTCCAAAGCATCCACGTCCTTCTGGTAGTGTGACGACCAGAACTGCAGGCAATATCCAAATGTGGCCTAACTAAAGTTTTATGCAACTGTAACATGACCTGCCAGCTCTTGTACCCAGTGCCCCGGTACTATTATTTTCAAAATGATTCAAATATGGATTAGTTCACAGATCAACTATGATCTCAACATGTTTGAGGTGCCAAATGGCCTCCTTTTATCCCTACGTTCCCAAACTCATATTCTCTGGATTATTGGTTCAGACCCCTACACCATACACATGTGATCATTTCAACCACACTATAGGTCTTCATCGCCTTACTAACACATGTAAGATGCTCAATGGGATATGCATTACAGACAACCCCAGGGCAGACTGATTCAAGTTTCGCAATTCACTCTCAGGGGGTGGGCATCACTGGCAATTTATTGTTCACCCCACTGGGGCATTGGAAGTGTGGTGGTGGGCTGTTGGTTTATCACCAATGGTGGTCTTTGGCTGCCTACAGAGCTGCATGGGGCACTAACTTTTCTTTTTAAACAATCCCAAACAGAAAACTGGTTTGCTGGCCTGATCATCACCACCACACTTCTAACTGCCAAAATAATCTCATGGTCATAGCACTGGAGTAACAACCCCAAGATGATTAATTCAAACCAAGGTAAATTGGACAATTAATGGTTTGGTACCAAACATTAGCTGAGGGGGAGGAAATGAGGTGCTCCCATCCAGCCTGATCTACACAGGACCAGAGTCCTACATTGATTCTCTTGCTGGGCAATAAGCTATTTGTCCACATCTCAAAAACATAGGCCATAATTCTCTGATTGTTGGGATTCTCTTTTCCCATTGGCAGTGCACAACCGCCCACAGGTTTCCCAGTGGCGTCGAGTGGCTGCAATAGGAAATCCCATCGACAAGCAGGGGAAGAGAGAATCCCACCACCAGCGAATGGCGCCCCACCAAAAAACACACGGCTGGAGGACTGGAGAATCTCACCCATATTTTTAAAACTATAATATTGCTGGAAGAAAAAAAAGACAGGTTGTCAAAGCTTTTCAGACTGCACGCTCAAGACAGTCTGAAGAACACCAAATCTCGCAATTCTGGCCTGATGAATGCAAGCTGAAAATCTTTGACATGTCTCTTCTCCAGCAATACTCAGGGTCTCTACTATCAAACGACAAAAAAAAAACTTAAGATTCTCGATGTATCATTATGCAGGAAAAAGACAACAAGGAATCAACTCTCAAATGAGGCATCGTAAATGCTGAGGGAGTTCACAACTCTTAGGTAGCCCAGTCAGATGGAGATACATAGATGGATCATCCCCGCCACAACAACAAGGAGTAAGCCTTTGGTAATATTCCCCCCTGGAGCCCCGAGGTACCGGATTCTAACTCTGGTTCAAGTGGAGTAAAAGTAGCTCCAAAATCCAGACCTGAGAATACAGAGGCACCAATTTTACCATGAATAAAGCTCAGCACAACCTCGTCTTTAGAACCAGTGCCATGAGAAGCTCTACTCAGACTAGCAACAACATAGATAGTGGGAACCTTGAGCTCACAGTGCAACTTGGAGGCCCTGGGGGTTGGATTTGTTCTTTGTTAAAGAAGCTAGGCAATTAGCCAAAGCCCATATTGCAGGACATGGCAAGCTTGAAGGGAGTAGTAACAATAGTAAAACAATGCTATGGATGACCCTGATCTTGTGCTATAGATTGCAAAGAGAAGGAAAGATTTCCTGTATAATGACCACAATACCAGGAGCACTTTCTGTTTGTCTCATTTCAATTGACAACCAGTACCCCCACCGCCCTCCTCTTCCCCGGTTCTGAGGCTGATGATCAAGGGTTCGAGACTGATGGGCTGTCAGCGACACTGCTTTCAATTAAAATATTAAATCACAGCTCCACCTACCCTTTCAGCTGGATTTGAAATGTCCCATAGAGTAGAAGAGCAAGGAAGCTCTCTGGGTCGTGGCTAATGTTTACTACCCCCTGCTTCTGCAGAAACAGATTAACTATCATTTACATAATGGTGGCGCCTTGCTGTTGGCAAACGAAACGGCTGTAAAGTGCTTTGGGATGTTTTGAGATTCTGAAAGACATTATGCAAATGCAGGTCCTTCCATCCCGGATTGTTGAGTTGTTACGAAAGTGGATGGATGCCCAACCCGTGACAGGAATTTCCATGGGCTGAATGGCCAAGCCAATGAGCTGGATAGATCTTATAGCATATCCACATGGTATCACTACTCTTCCCAACTCACTCAAAGGTCTGATGGTGAATTACGACTGGAGGGAGAAGCATTTCCTCCATTCACATCACGATTTTTATTTTAAAGTGCCCCCTTGACAATTTTCAACTCATCACACACACACACACATCTGAGAAATAGCACAATATTAAAAGGAAAGGAAGATGGATTAGACAAACACACAAGAGACTCCACAGAATTCAGTCTTTACATTCCTTCTGCCTGACTATCTAATGCGATGTGAAAGGTTCAGTTTAGTGTGAATTCATCTGAACCACACTCAAAAACAAGGGATTATCCGGCTCCTTTGGGAATGGGAAGGCAGCGCTGTGTACTCAGTGCTAATAAAACTAAGCAAATGTTTCCCATCAAAATTAGGGAGAGTGAGAGATGGGAAAAACATATCTGTGAATAGTATTGCTGAGATGAGGGGCCTGTTGGAGTAGATAGAGAGAAACCAATTCTTCTGTTAAGAGAGGACATAATGAGAGAGTACAACCTGAAAATGAGAGTTGGGCCATTCAGAGCTGATGTCAGGAAGCTCTTCTTCACACAAGTGAAGATCTGGAAGTCCCTCACCCAGAAACCCACAGTGTTAAATTACAAAACTGAGATTGATCAATTTTAGACAAGGCATTTAAGGGAATGAAACCCTGGTGGGCCGAAGTATTTAAGGTACAGAGCTGCCATTATCTATTGAATAGAGAACAGGCTTGGGGACTATTTCTGTCCCCAGAGTCTCAGTTTGTCTCCTGATTCAGCTACAACTCAATCCTTACAAGGTGAGGCCTTGTTTTGTATTTGTTAGTGGTTGTAAATGACTCAACTCTGAGTCAGAAAGTTGTGAATTGGAGGCCCATTCCAGAGATTTAAACACATATGGGCAGGATTCTGTGACCCCCCCCCTGCCGGGTCGGAGAATCCCTGGGGGGAGGGGCGGCGTGAATCCCGTCCCGCCTCTCTGATGCCGGCTGCCGTATTCTCCAATGCAATTTTTCGGGCAGGGGTGGGACTCACACCGTGCTGGTTGGGGGCCATTGGCAGCGCCCCCCCCCCCCCCCCCCCGGTGATTCTCCGGGCCCCGATGGGCCGAGCAGCCGTCCGTTTTTGGCCAGTCCCGCTGGCGTGGGTTACACATGGTCGCACACGGCGGGACCTGGCAGGTAAGTCGGCCTGGGTGGTCCTATGGTGGGGCACGGGGGGTCTCGACACCGGGGGGGCCCCCACGGTGGCCTGGCCCGCGATTAGAGCCCACTGATCTGCGGCCTGGCCTGTTCCGTGGGGGCACTTCTTCCTTCCGCGCCAACCCCTACAGGGCTCCGCCATGGCCGGTGTGGAGAAGAGGACCCCCTGCACATGCGGCAAAATACGATGACCGGTCTGCGCATGCGTGGAATCACGGTGGCGGTTCCGCGCATGTGTGAGATCATGGCGGCCGTTCTGCGCAGCGCAAACGCGTGCAGTCCCTTCGGCGCCAGCTGGAACATCGCCAACCCCTCCGGCGTCACCTAGTCCCCGAGACAGGTGAGAATTCCTCACCTTGGGGGCCTGTTGACGCGGAGCCGTTGCCATCGGTTTTCCCGCCAGCGTGGTGATTTAGTCCCCGGAAGGGAGAATCCCAGCCATAATCTAAACTGATGCAGTACAGAAGGAGTGCTACACTGTGGGACATGCCACCTTCTGGATGAGATATTAAGCCAAGGCCCCAACTTCTCATTTTCCTGTTCTTCAGATGTGAATCGTTGGCAAGGTCAGCATTACGCATCCACAAATTACGCACGTGGTGGTGAGGTATTGCAGAGGATGTAAAAAACCTGTGACATTGTTCAAAGAGGATCCAGTGTCCTGCCCAATATTTACACATCAACAATCCTCACGAAAACAGATGAGCTGGTCATCATCGCATTGCTGTTTGTGGGATCTTACTGTGTGCAAACAGGATGCTGTACGCCTTATATTACAACAGAGGTTGTCCTACAACAAAATGCCTCAGTGCCTGTAGAGTACTTGGGACATCTTACAAGGCACTATAGAAATGCAAGACTTTCTTCAGTACATTTTTAAAACAAATGTTTTTCTCCCTTACCCAAGGGGACGTTGGATCAAAGCTGGGTGAATCTGCTGGACGCCCAAAGCCAATCCTGTAAATAAAATAATTAAATATAAATAAAACCATTGCAAGACAGAACAATGCTAAGAGGTGGGGGGGCTGGTTGTGGGATAAAACTATTTCTTATCTACCCTTAATCTACTTTTCTTTTAATTATTTTATGAGATGTGGGTGTCACTGGCGAGGCCAGCATTTATTGCCCATCCCTAATTGCCCTGGGGAAGGTGACAAGTCGCCTCCTTGAACTGCTGCAGGTTCAGAACTGGAGGGACACCCACAGCGCAGTTAGGGAGGGAGTCCAGGTTTTTAACCCAGCTACAGTGAAGGATTTTGTTCCTAGTTAGGATAGAGTTTGGTTTGATGGGGAACCTGTAGGTGGTGGTGTTCCCATGCACCTGCTGCCCTTGTCCTTCTAGATGGGAGAGATCAGGGGCTGGATTCTCCGCCGGCGGGATTCTCCGTTTTGCCGGCTCCCGGGGGTTTCCCGACGCGTGGGGCTGCCCCACAATGGGAAACCCCATAGACTGGCCAACGTAACGGAGAATCCCGCCAGCGGGTCGGGGCAGAAAAGTGGGGTGGCGGGGCAGAGAATCCCGCCCCAGGGTCTGGAAGGTGCTGCTGAAGGAGCCTTGGTGAGTTGCTGCAGTGCATCTTGGAAGATGGTACACACAGCTGCTACTGTGCTTTGCTGCTGGAGAAAGTGAATGTTTGATTAATGTGGAGTGAGTCAAGTGGGCTGCTTTGTCCTGGAGGTAGAGCTGAACTCATCCAGGCAAGTGGAGAGTATTCCATCACATACCTGACTTGTTCCTTACAGATGGTGGCACCGGCTTTGGGGAGTCAGGAAGTGAGTTATTCACCATAGAATTCTCTCCTTCTGACCATCGCTTCTCGTCACTGCATAATACATATGACTACTCCAGCTCAGTTTCTGGTCAATGGTAACATCCAGGATGTTGATAGTGGGGAATTCATAGAACATAGAACAGTACAGCACAGAACAGGCCCTTCGGCCCTCGATGTTGTGCCGAGCAATGATCACCCTACTCAAACCCACGTATCCACCCTATACCCGTAACCCAACAACCCCACCCCCCCTTAACCTTACTTTGTAGGACACTACGGGCAATTTAGCATGGCCAATCTACCTAACCCGCACATCTTTGGACTGTGGGAGGAAACCGGAGTGACCCAGCCGGGAACTGAACCTGGGACCCTGGAGCTGTGAAGCATTTATGCTAACCACCATGCTACCGTGCTGCCCAAATCAGCGATGCTAACATCATTGAATGTCATGTGGAGATGGTTAGAGTCTCTCTTCTTGAAGATGGTCATTGTCTGGCACTTGTGTGGCGTGAATATTACTTGCCACTTGTCAGTCCAAGCTTGATGGTCTCCAGTATTTGCTGCATTGGCACACTGACTGCTTTGGAATCAGTTGTGAATGGTGCTGAACATAGTCATCAGTGAACATCCCCACTTCTTTTTCTATTCGTTCATGGGATGCGGGCCAGCATTTATTGCCCATCCCGAGGCGGGCAATTAAGAGTCAACCACATTGCTGTGGGTCTGCAGTCACATGTAGGCCAGTCCAGGTAAGGATGGCAGATTTCCTTCCCTAAAGGACATTAGTGAACCAGAAGGGTTTTTACGGCAATCGACAATGGCTTCATGGTCATCATTAGACTTTTAATTCCAGATATTTACTGAATTCAAATTTCACCATCTGCAGTGGCGGGATTTGAACCTGGGATCCCAGAGCATTACTCTGGGCCTCTGGTTTACTAGTCCAGTGACAATACCACTACGCCACTCCCTGCCCTAATGATTCTGACCTTATGATGGAAGGAAGGATTGATGAAGCAGCTGAAGATGGTTGGGCCGAGGACACAACCCTGAGGAACTCCTGCAGTGATGTTCCAGGACTGAGATGCTTGACCTCCAAACACCACAACCATCTTTCTTTGTGCCAGGTGTAACTCCAATGGAGAGTTTTCCCCCGACCCAGATTCTCATTGATGTTAATTTTGCAAGGCTCCTTGATGCTACACTTGGTCAAATGTTACCATGGTGTCAAGGGCAGCCACTCTCATGTCCCCTATGGTGTTCAGCTCTTTTGTCCATGTTTGGACCAAGGCTGTTTTGAGATCAAGAGTTGAGTGGCCTTGTCAAACACCAAATTGTGTTTCAGTGAGCAGGTTATTGCTGAGTAAATACCACTTTATTGCAATGCCAATGACACCTTCCATCACTTTGCTGATGGAGCCCCCAATGTTAATGCCTCTCTAAACACCCCAGCCTCTCGGAGCCGAGTTATAGATAGCCTTTGGTCAGAGATCTGTAGGCACAGGACTCTGTGGCAACTGCCTCAGGGTCCCCACACACCTAACCTTAAAATCAGCAGACAGGGAGGCTCACATTCCCATCAGTCTGACCTGCATTTAGACCCTAGAGATGAAGGGAGACTGTCTACACGGGGAAGAAATTTCAACGTTGGTTGGGGTGTAAAGCAGACGGCAAATCTGAGGTCGCTCATTATACCATGATGCTTCACACAAAATTGTTCATTCTTGTGACCCAGGTACCTCCAGAATTCATTCAACTTGTGGCCTACTCTAATAAAGAAGTGCACCCCTGGGAGGAGTCTAGACGTTGTTAAACCTAGAGAACAGGAGAAATCCAGTCATAAAGATAGTAGGTCTTTGATAGCTATTCAAGAAGGTTTGCTGGATGGGGAGTAGGGATAGTGAAAGTGATTCAGTCAGTTATAACGGTGTACGGGTCCTGCATATTTATTCCCTTATTTCCCCTTTCTTTTATTTTGCCATTATCGTTTTTGATCCATGGATGATTAATGGACATGTATCTTTAAGTCAAGCAGGATTCATGGACATGCATCTTTAAGTCAAAGAGCAGAATTCAAAAGTTACTGGAGAGAATACTAGCACCTGCTGGTTGAACAAGAAGCTCCAGACTGTCGGACCTGTGGGAGAGGTGGGTTGGGACTCGGTTTGATTGATTGGCTGCCCGGAATGAATTGGCCCATAATGCCGTACTCTGCCTAGTTAACAGGCAGTGATTGGATTTTTTTCCCCCAAATTCATTTACGGGATGTGGGCATCACTGGTTAGGCCAGCATTTAGTGCCCATCCCCAGTTGCTCTTCAGAAGGTGGTGGTGGGTGAGCTGCCTTCTTGAAAAGCTGTGGTCCGAGATGTCGGTACACAGTGCTGCTGGGGATGTATTTTGACCCAGCGATAGTGAAGGAACGGTGATATAGTACCTAGTTAGGATAGAAGGGCAATATATTTCCATGTCTGGGTACTGAGTGACTTGGAGGAGAACCTCCAGGTGGTGGGGTTCCCAGGTATCTTCTGCTCTTGTCCTTCTAGATGGCAGTGGTCATGAATTTGGAAGGTGCTCTCCAAGGAACCTTGGTGAGTTACTGCAGTGCATCTTGTAGTTGGTACACACGGCTTCACTGTTTGTCGGTGATGGAGGGTTTGAATGTTTATGGAAGGGGTAACAATCAAGCGGGCTGCTTTGTTCTGGATAGCATCGAGCTTCTTGAGTGTTGTTGGAACTGCACTCATCCAGGCAAGTGGATAGTATTCCATTTCACTCATGACTTGTGCCTTGTAGATGGACAGGCGTTTAGGGCGGCAGGAGATGAGTTACTCGCCGTAGGATTCCTAGTCTTTGATCTGCTCTGGTAGCCACAGTATTACTATGGCAGATGCAGTTCAGTTTCTGATCCAACGGTCACCCAGGATGTTGATTGTGGGGGATTCATTGATGGTAATGCCATTGAATGTCAGGGGGCGATGGTTAGATCCTCTCTTGTAGGAGATGGTCATTGCCCGGCACTTGTGCAGCTGAAGTGAATGGTGTGAATCCCAGTGGAATGCTTTTCCGAGTCCCAAGGAGTTTTAGTTTTGATTCTTGCAGCCCAGGGGTAAGAACTGCAAACTCTCCCCAGAAATGCTGCTGTGCTATCTCTCAAGAAACACAGAAACAGAACCAACTATTTCCCTATCCAGAAAGCCTGCTGCAAGTGCAATCTCTCTGTAGAAAGCTACTGTGAGGGCTGCATTCCTGAAACTACAGAGCCCTGAATATAAACTACAAACTGAAAGCAAAGTTTGAAGAGACGCAAGGCGCCACTCCAAAAAAGCTGTAAGTACTGCAGATGGGTGGCACTGTAGCACAGTGGTTAGCACAATTGCTTCACAGCGTCAGGGTCCCAGGTTTGATTTCCGGCTTGGGTCACTGTCTATGCGGAGTCCGCACGATCTCCCCGTGTCTGCGTGGGTTTCCACCGGCTGCTCCGGTTTCCCATTACAAGTCTCGAATGACGTGCTTCTTAGGTGAATTGGACATTCGAAATTCTCCCTCTGTGTACCCCAACAGGCGCTGGATTGTGGCGACTAGGGGATTCTCACAGTAACTTCATTGCAGTGTTAATGTAATCCTATTGTGACACTAATAAAGATTATTATTATTATTTTCAAACTATAGAGAACCTGAATGGATGCATGATTCCACAGAGAAGATCGGTATAGGCTGTAAACAGAGACTTTAATCTGCAAGCTTGCTGGGAAGAAAGATGTGCTAAAAGCCATCATCTAAAACAAATTGTACTTGCTACATATTTCATTACGTTCTTGTTCTAAATAAACAGCAATTGTAATTATTGGGCAGCCAAGGGCCAAAAAGTTTTCTTTGTATTTTTATCAGAATCATTGGTTAATCCACTTGTGTTGCGACTCCGGGGGACGTGGGGTTGGAATTGACCATGGACTAGCCCAGGGTGTCATTAACAATGGTAAGGAGGTCTCAGGGTGTACAACATATCAGACACAGGGGGATGCAGAGTAATGCTCCAGAAAGGCAGCTACTCTATACAGAGGCTGGTTACTTACCAGTTTGTATGGTTCTTGGTTTTGCCCCCAGGTAGGCTAGATTGACATTAGCTTTTCTGCCATCAATGATGGGATTGGGATCCTTACATGCTCGATCTGCTGAGACCCTGTCTGCCATGGTGACCTGTGACAAACAAACAAACAATGCTGTTAGTCATTAAACTGAACCAGTGCGCACAACTCCCTCAGTGGATCAGAATATTGGGAAATTGAGCCACGCCGATCCATGATTCAGGTTGCTCGCCTTAATCAAAGTAACTGACCCAGGCCCATCAGGAGTGCATCAACTAGCCTGAACAATCTGGGCCTTGTGCAGAGACATCAACAACAGAAGTCTGCCGAGACTCTCGATACAAGCTCGCATAATTAAATCAACAGTTCTTTATGCAGTGCAGAGGAGGATGCTTTAGTCTCCAATGAAATGCTCCCCACCACTGAGGTTAGGACATTTTGGGGACAGAATAAATCTGAGGCATTGCATTTACAGAGTGAGCCTTTAATACCAGCAGCCTCCAGTTTATAACAATAATGATCTTTATTGTCACAAGTAGGCTTACATTAACATTGCAATGAAGTTACTGTGAAAAGCCCCCAGTCGCCACATTCTGGCACTTGTTCAGGTACACAGAGGGAGAGTTCAGAACCTCCAAATTACCTAATAGCACGTCTTTCGGGACTTTCGGGAAGAAACCGGAGCACCCGGATCAAACCCACGCAGACACGGGGAGAACGTGCAGGCTCCGCACAGACAGTGACCCAATCTTTTCAAGAGTCTCTCAGAATCTCAGGACATCACCAAGCATAGCAACAGCCAATTGTCTTTATTTTCAGCAAACATAGCAGCAGCATGATGGTGCAGACAGCATTGAGACAAAAGAGCGGATAATCTGTTATCCTGATATTGGACAGGACACACGAGAACTCCCCTGCTCTTCTTCTAATAATGCTGTGGAATCTGGTGGGGGTAGGGGAGGGGAAGAGAGAGAGAGAGAGGGAGAGAGAGGTGGGGAGGCATCTTGCTCAGTGCAGCCAAGCACCAGAGTGGGACTGGATCCTCTAAACTTCCAACTCAAACGTGACAGCGCGACCATCCAGCCAAACCCTCAAGTCATGTGAATTTTCAAAACATATTTGATAAAGTTTCATATAACAGACTTATGGCAAAGATAATGGCAGACGGCATGAATATGAATGTGTCCACTTGATAGGAGAGGTGATGAAGGACAGACAGCAAAAAGGTATTAAAAAAATAATTTGCATTTTTGAAAAAGTAACCAACCAACCAACTGGTTGGATTTTGGAACAAACTCCCTGAGAGGGTAGTGGAGGAAGGTTCAATTGAGGCATTCAAAAGGGAATTGGATTGTTATCTTAAAAGAGAGAATGTGCAAGTTTATGGGGATAAGGTGGGTGGGACGAGGTAGAATGCTCTTTCAGATGGCCAGTACAGATTCAATGGGCTGAATGGCCTCCTACTGCACTGTAAAGGTTAAGTGATTTATATTGCACCTTTCGTGAACTCAAAACCTTCCCAGGCGCTGTGCAACCAAGTAAATTCTTTAGGCATAGTCACTTTTGTGAGAAGCTCAGCAGCCAATGGGTGCACAATCAGCTATGTTATAATGAGTGGGTAATCAGTTTTAGTGATGTTGATTGTGTTGGAATTATCTAGTTCATAATTCATATGTTTTAGAATATTAACTTTTAGTTTCAGGAATTAAAGTTTTAGCTGTAGAAAATGGGGCATCTGAGTGAGAAACTGATAACCAACTCTGATGCAAATGTAACTCAAACAATGCTTAAACAATGAATGCTGCACGTTCGCATTTCTTTTTTAAACATTAACAATCCCCAACAGGATTGTAACAGTTGAAGGATAAATATTGTGAATAAGTCCAAGAAACCCTTCTTCAAAAATACTAACACAGGATCTTTTACATCCCCCTGAGGGGCACAGACAGGACTTTGGTCCAAACACCTCACCCGAAAGACAGCACCTCTGACAATGCAGCAATCACGCAACACTGCACTGGACTGTCAGCTTGAATGATGTGCTCCAATTTCCGGTGTGGGTCTTGAACCCACAACTTTGTGGCTCAGAAACAAGAGTGCAAACCACGTGGCAAGGGAGGTTTGTCAGAATAGAAACTTACGGTGAATGAGGTTCCACAAGGGTCAGTGCGGAGGACTTTCTATCATCAATGATCTAAACTTGGGGAACTGAAGCAGCAATATTGAGGTTTACTGATGACAACCAGTTGGGGTGTTGGACACACTGTGAAAGCCAATAGGAGCCCATATAGGGGGGATGTTGCACAGATCCTATCGAGTCAGACCAATAGTGTGGCACAGTGTTCCCAATGTCACCGGGGCACAGGCTGGCACCATAAGAGCCCCATTAACCTGAGGAAGGAACAAATAATGGGAAATGCTAACACAAGGTCCACCAGCGCTAAAGGAAGCATAGTATTGAAGTAGATCATGATAGCTACTCTTCAGTTTACGTCCTGTGGTATACACTGATCACAGACGGTTTTACACACTCAATGTAGCCTAAGGTCAAAAAGATGAAAAACAGAAATGGATTAAAAAAGGAGAAAAGCAAAGATGGATAAAAGGCAACAGAGGTGATCAGAGATGGTAGATTATTTCTGCTAATTGCATACATTGTTACAGGGGCACAAACTTGAAAAATATTTTACACAAAGTGTCTCTGCCTCAAACCACTGCCGAAAGAGCCCATAAATTGCTGGGAAAGGGAATTAAGATAGAACATAGAACATAGAACGATACAGCGCAGTACAGGCCCTTCGGCCCTCGATGTTGCACCGACATGGAAAAAAAAACTAAAGGCCATCTAACCTACACTATGCCCTTATCATCCATATGCTTATCCAATAAATTTTTAAATGCCCTCAATGTTGGCGAGTTCACTACTGTTGCAGGTAGGGCATTCCACGGCCTCACCACTCTTTGCGTAAAAAACCCACCTCTGACCTCTGTCCTATATCTATTACCCCTCAATTTAAGGCTATGTCCCCTCGTGCTAGCCACCTCCATCCGCGGGAGAAGGCTCTCGCTGTCCACCCTATCTAACCCTCTGATCATTTTGTATGCCTCTATTAAGTCACCTCTTAACCTTCTTCTCTCTAACGAAAACAACCTCAAGTCCATCAGCCTTTCCTCATAAGATTTTCCCTCCATACCAGGCAACATCCTGGTAAATCTCCTCTGCACCCGTTCCAAAGCTTCCACGTCCTTCCTATAATGAGGCGACCAGAACTGTACGCAATACTCCAAATGCGGCCGTACCAGAGTTTGGTACAGCTGCATCATGACCTCATGGCTCCGGAACTCAATCCCTCTACCAATAAAGGCCAACACACCATAGGCCTTCTTCACAACCCTATCAACCTGGGTGGCAACTTTCAGGGATCTATGTACATGGACACCGAGATCCCTCTGCTCATCCACACTACCAAGAATTTTACCATTAGCCAAATATTCCGCATTCCTGTTATTCTTTCCAAAGTGAATCACCTCACACTTCTCCACATTAAACTCCATTTGCCACCTCTCAGCCCAGCTCTGCAGCTTATCTATGTCCCTCTGTAACCTGCAACATCCTTCCGCACTGTCTACAACTCCACCGACTTTAGTGTCGTCTGCAAATTTACTCACCCATCCTTCTGCGCCCTCCTCTAGGTCATTTATAAAAATGACAAACAGCAACGGCCCCAGAACAGATCCTTGTGGTACGCCACTCGTAACTGAACTCCATTCTGAACATTTCCCATCAACTACCACTCTCTGTCTTCTTTCAACTAGCCAATTTCTGATCCACATCTCTAAATCTCTAAGTTAGAGAAATATTATCGAACACATGAAGACCCAGCAATCAGCAGGCTTATATAAGCTAGCTCATAT
Organism: Scyliorhinus canicula; assembly: GCF_902713615.1. Classification (NCBI taxonomy): domain Eukaryota; kingdom Metazoa; phylum Chordata; class Chondrichthyes; order Carcharhiniformes; family Scyliorhinidae; genus Scyliorhinus; species Scyliorhinus canicula. The sequence continues at coordinate 130,299,726 of NC_052152.1, read as the reverse complement.
GTAGGACATCACCAACAGGGACTGAAGGGCTGAATGGCCCGTTTCCAGACTCTAATATTCTATGTTGCCCGAAAACACACATTTGTGTTCTAGCTTTCCCACAGAATTGCACTCAATGCAAAGTGTGGGGAAGGAGGGTGTTTGCTCTGGCTGTCTGTCTCACTTTCACAGCCTTGTTTGTATCCGAGTGGCTTTGGAGAAGGAGTATGCAGTGTCCAGTAGTTATTTTCTTCCACAACCTGTGGGACCTACAGGGACTGGGGTGCCGATTAAACAATACCATCACAGTTTTGCTTTTAAGTTTCCTTTGGTGCTGTTGAAATGAGAGAGTTTGCCACTTTATTTTAAACATCTCAGTTTGATTGGACCCCCTGGTAATTTATTATTTTAGTGGTGCCACTTCGGACAGGGGACAATGGGGGCAGCATAAGAGCTATCCCTGGAGGTCCAATTAAAATAGGCCCACAGGATCTCTAAATGACCATGCCACAAACTCTGCTTGCCCCTGCTTTACGCAGCAGTTGCACTTTCACTCGCAGTCCATACAGGGCAGGAACCGTGCTGCAGAGTGCTGCATGGTGCACTGTGATACAACAAGCCCCTTCTGTTCAGACTAGATAAAAGCCTGAAGTGCAGAACAGCTAACACCCAAGTGTAGTCAGCAACAACAACCTGTTAACCGTAACAAAAAGGAAGCAGCCCAGCTGCCGACTGTGCATTCATCACTACAGGCTGCGCAATCTCCAATTTTTGAAGTTTAGTTACTATTGTAATGTAGGAAACACAAGAACAAATCTGCAAACAGGATGTCAGGACAATGAAACATTTTAGAAAGTTCTCTCATTTTTCTGGTGTTCTGCACTGGCAAATATAAGGTCACAAAGTTGCATTTATGACTTTGTGACTTTCAGAAACCCATTGAAGAAGGCGAGAACCAAAAGACATTGCTGATTGTGGGAGCTTGCTGTGCATACTTTGATTGCTGTGTTTCCTACATAACAGTGGATGCCCTTTAAAAGTACATCATTGGCTATGAAGTCTGGGACATTCGGAGGCCTTGAAAGGCACAACATGAATGCAGGTTCTTTCTAAAACAGTGCCCTTTTAAGAAGGTAGACCCCACTGTGTGACTGGATTATTTAGCATCTCCAGCAAGCAACTGGTAACCAAGAAAAATGTGGCAAGGTGGCATGAGGGACTTTGCAATCCACTTACTGGCCTAGTGGATCCATTACCCTTCAATGCTGAATAAACCGAGAGTTTTCCTCAGATAACTGCAGTAAGTATTTGATTCTAATCTTCAAAACAAAAATTCAAATGGGAAACTCAGGATTATTTGACTATTGCTGGTCGAGAGCCATTAAAATAAAATCAAACAACATCCCTTTGTGTGACTTTCTTTGTTTGACTTTATATTTAAACAGCAGAAGCTGACAACATAGACAGATGAGATGACCAGAATAGGCCTGTTATTCTGCCCAGTGTACGTAAGCTGAATAAATACATGCAGCTAGCTGAAAAACACCCAGTGTTATCGATAGAATCTCTACTTGTGATTCTAATTCTTGTGCACTGTCTGAGACTCTAACTCTTCCCAGCCCACGCTCCTAACTGTCCCTTTATGTTAATCCAGCTCCAGGCTACTGCTCAACTCCTCCCAGTCCGTTCCCTGGAGACATTACTTAAAAAGGAGATTGCTGGGCATTTTCTCAGTCACCGTCTGTACTTATTTATCCTATTCTGAAGTTACTAACGGATATCTTTGCTCAGAGTGATTGGTGGCAGTAGAGGTGCAACAATTAGCTGGTTCGATCTCCGTTTTACTAAATTCAAACAGCACATCTGAATAAGCTGCTCAGCAAATCTTCAAACAATGAGACACATTCTCCTCTCTTAAGCAAATCTCCCTCCCAGTCCCAACAATTCTTTAAAGAGCATTATTACAAGGATACTGAATTTAATCTACTTTCTCCATTGTCCCCCCACACACACATGTTCGAAAGACAGGGAAATGTTTGTATTTGGGTCAGCCACCCTTCTTCAGCAGTCATTCATCACATACAGTCACAGACAGTTACCACAACAGAGTGTACTGCTGTGAGGTGAAACACAGATTCTGCCCTCAAGAGGACATCCACAAACATACACTTCCAATGGGTAACCCATTGGATAACCATTTGGAGCAGGAATTACTGGTTTCTTCCCCTCATTCCTCTCTAACCTGTGGGTGCTGAGATCAATTAGACCCCTCTCCTGTTACTCAGCAGGACCCAGTGCACTGAGCATAGACCAGGTACTTCCCAGTCTCCGATGCACCATATTGTTCTTACCCAGAGTCATTACCCAGAACATTGTTCTCTGAATGTTTGAGAGACACAATAGTTCCTGGGTCAGGTCATTGCGAAGCACTGACATACTCAGAGATTAGTCCTTAGAATCTCAGAATCCCTACAGTGCAGGAGGCCATTTGGCCCATCGACTCTGCACTGACCTTCCAAAAGAGCATCCCAACAGGCTTATCCTTCCACCCCATCCCCGTAGCCCCACCTAACCTTTGGGGCAATTTAGGATGGCCAATCCACCTAACCTGCACACCTTTGGACTGTGGGATGAAACCGGAGCTCCCAGAGGAAACCCACGCAGACACGGGGAGAAAGTGCAAACTCCACACAGACAGTCACCCAAGGCCGGAATCGAACCCTGGCAGTGAAGGGCAGCAGTGCCATCCCATTATTTCTAATTAAAGGAAAGAGAAATTGTGATCCCTTTGTTCTTAGACGGAGAAGGACAGCAGAATGTGAAGGAGTGTCAAATGCCAGACTGGCCAATACATTTCAAATCGTAGTTCAGCTCCTGGTACGGTGCCAACACAGTCTCTGATCTTCACCTGGTCTCTCGAGAGTGAAATGTGCCACACCAGCAGATCACTGCCCAGCGATAGGTCGGTCGAGGCCACCAGTGTTTGTGTGGACATTTGGTTCCCCCCAGGGATAACACTTCAACACCGATGCCCTCTCAGCAGAGCCCCCCCCCCCCCCCCCCACCCACCCACCCCCACCCCCACATGGGCTCACAGATACAGCCTCACACCAATCAAGCCACCTGTAGAGGACTCCCACCCTGACTGAGGATAACTTGCTTCTTATCCTGCCCCAACTCAATCAGATGTCTGCCCTTCCAGCCCAACCACCAGAAAGCAGGAACAAAATATAGTTAAATACACACTCTCACCACATGCTAGAAGCAGCTGGGTGTTTACCACAGGAACATGGGAGAAAACAACCTGCACGTTACATGGAACAAAATGTAAAGATAATTATAATTGTTGAGGGTGAGGGGGAGGGGGTGGGTGGAGCAAAATTAAACCAGGAAGTGGGAGGTTGTGGCTTTCCATGCAGTTTATAAATTCAGTCAGCCAGAGTGGGTCTGTGTGTCTCTCTCTCTGCAGATATCACTGTGTAAAAACTCTGTCCTGTTCTCTCAGGATTTAAGAGACACATGAAAGAATTACCAACTTCATACTCGCCACAGTTCCATTTCCTGACTGATTTAAGTTGGCCGTTTCTTTCTTAAAACTTCTCATTTGACGATTAGCCCCAAGTGTCTCTGAAAAGGGTCGGTTGAGAATCGGCCAGCTACTTCTGCATTTTGGGAGAAAGGAGAAGTGAGGCGGTTTTGAGCAGAAAGATGGGGGGGGGGGGGGGGGGGGGGGCAGACTCCCCTGCCAGCCAGGCTGCTAGTCATCTGTGATCAGACAAGTGTCTCTTCGCCGTGTGTCCCCCTGTCCCCCCCCCCCCCCCCCCCCCAGCCTCTGCTCTCTGCAGCAAGGGAGCTGGGTCACTGCTGCTGACACTGGCTGCTGGAGTCCACCAGCACACCATCCCCATTCAAACAGCTGCTCCTCTTGCAATCCTCATCCCCCCCCCCCCCCCCCCCCAGACATCAGTAAAAAGAGAGGGGGAGGGGGAGACTGGGGGAACATTCAGCGAGACTGGGGGAACATTCAGCAACACCGGTAAAACACAAAGTCCCTGGTTCTATGCCCGCCTCCCCCCCCCCCCCCCCCCAGATACTTACAAAGCCGTAACCCCGGGATTTCCCCGTCTGCCGGTCAGTGATCACCACCGCCTCCTCAATGTCCCCAAACACCTCAAAGTATTTCCTCAAGGACGAGTCAGTAGTGTGATAGGGCAAGCCGCCCACAAAGATCTTGGTAAAGGTAGTGTCCTTCTGCAGCGTGTGCATGGTGTCAGGGTAGGTGCAGGCGAGAGGAGGCTGCGACAGCATTGAACAGACTGGAGACAGAGACACACACAGACAGACAGTCCAGGCTTCAGCGCCCCCCGTTACTCAGCACAGGCAGCCCATAGACAGGATCACACAGCCAGAGAGCACTTCACTCAGCAATCAAACACACTGCAACACTCGGGCTTATAGCCTCAAACTGGAAGCTCCACCTTGCAGCTGCTTCATTGGTTGTGTCTTATTTGCCTAAATGGAATATGGGAACTGTAGTCATTTTATGTAATGTAACAGAAAAAAAAAGGCCCGTGCCTGTAGCAAGTGCAACTGGTTCAGCAAAGGGTTCCTGGGAACCCCAAAGAAAGGTAGTCAGGCACGGAGTGCTCCCAGTTAACCCTTTAGGCCTTGATCCTGCACAACAATCCCCCCCCCCCCCCCCCATCCACAGCAGACTGTACCCCAACGGCCAATTTGCGCACAGCAAGATCCCGCAATGCAATCCTGACCAGATCATCCGTTTCTGTGGTGGTGGAGGGATAGATCCAAAAGCAAAATCCTGTGGATACTGGAAATCTGAAATTAAAACACGACACACTCAGCAGGTCTGGCTCAATCTGAGGAAACGACAGAGTTAACGGGTGCGATCTACCGGCCCCGTGGCCCTCTAATGGGGGCAGGCAGTAGATCCCAGGAGGGGCTTCTCTCGGGCCTCCCGACAGCCGTTACACCTCATGAGATCTAACCAGACCTTGCGAGACGTCGCGATCTGGATCCCACGCACAATGGGTGGCATCCAGTCTCGCAGAGTGAGTCGGCTTAGAAGTTGACTTACCTCTGCCCCTTCACCGGATAGAACGGCCACCCGGCGTCCTGATCCTTTACTGCACTGAGGAGCTCCACCCTGCCCTCACCCCACCCCGAGGTGTGAAAACAAGACAGAGTGCAGTAAAGGGTGTGGGTGTTTGAGAAAGTGGGGCCGTTCTCGGCGTTTAATCCCACCCAGAATGTCTCTCTGTTTTATCTTGGTTAGATCTCGCCCAATATTTCAGAACAATAGCACTCCCCCAGTACTGCATTGGGCTATCAGCCTGGATATAAGGGGTGGATTTCTCTCAGCCCGGGGCCGGGCCGGAGAATCCCCGCGACCGCCGTGAATCACGGCAGGCCGTCCCGATGCCGGCATGCGATTCTCTGCAGAGCGGAGAATCGGCGCCAATGGCGCCAGCGTGGTTGGCGTGGCGCCGGTCGGGGGTCTCTCTACACAGCCTCCCTGCCGATTCTCGGCCCGGAATGGGCCGAGCGGCCGTTGTAAAAAAAACCAAGTCCTGCCGGCGCCGTCCACACCTGCTCTCAGCCGTGAGAACTCGGCATGGAAGGGTCGGGGGAGGCGGCCTGTGGGGAGGGAGGGGGGTCCGACCCCAGGGGGGAGGCCTCCGATGTGGCCTGGCCCGCAATCGGGGCGCACCGATCGGAGAGCTGGCCTCTCTGGCTGGGGGCCTCCTTTCTTACGCACCGGCCCCTGTATCCCTGCGCCACGTGCGTTGGGGCCAGCGCATTGAAGGGAGCCACTGCGCAAGCGCGCGTTTGCGCCGGTGCCACAGTGCCTACGCGAATCCCGCAATGCCCAGTTCTCGACAGGGCCAGCAGCTCGAGCGTCGTGAACCGCTCCCGTGCCGTGCTGGCCCCCGTAGGGGCCAGAATTGCTGATCCTGAGGCCGTGTTGATGCCGTCGAGAAACGTGACGGCTTTTCCAACGGCGTCAACACTTAGCCTCAGGACCACAGAATCCTGCCCAGGATTTGAATTCAGAAGCAACATTGTTCCTAACTGAGCCATACCGAACACTTCATTTTTCTGACTCTGACCTCTTTCCTATACTTCCCTTGGGTCAATTCAACTACTGACACCTGTACCGTCACCTACCTAGTCTTCATACTCTAGAATTCCCTCCATAAACCTTACTGCCTCTCCAACTCGCTCAGCTCCTCACTGACTACGAGCATGTCCCTGGCGGAGGTTGGAATTCAGGGACTGAACCCCCAACATGGCACCTTGCTCGGGGAAGTCAGTCGGCCTCTCCACTATCAGCAACAATACCTGAAATGATTCAACATTGCGCATTGGCCACTCACCCTGATGCAGGAAAATGAGTGATGGTGGAATAAAGAGTGGGATGATGAAAGGTCACAGTCCTAAAACGTTTACGCTTTTTCTCTCTCCACAGGTGCTGTCTGACCTGCTGAATATCTTCAGTATTTTCTGTTTTGATTTGCAGCATTTTGCTTTTGCAGCAGTGGGACATGTTTGGTTTCCAAGCATGTGTGTATGTGTGTGTGTATATGTGTGTATATGTGTGTATATGTGTGAGTCTGTGGGGTATGTGAAGTGTTTGACTGTGTGTGTTTGCATGTGTGTCCATACATGTGTGCGTATGTACCCGAACAGGAGCCGGAATGTGGCGACTGGGGGCTTTTCACAGTAACTTCATTGCATTGTTAATGTAAGACTACATGTGACAATAAATATTATTATTATTATTATGTGTGAGTGTGTGTGGGTGTGTGAATGTGTGTGAGTGAGTGTATGAGTATGAGTGTGTATGTGTATTTGATTGTGGTTGTGAGTGAATATGGGTGTGTGTGAGTGTATGAGTGTGCATTTGAGTGTGGGTGTGTGAATGAGCATGGGTTTGTGTGTGTGAGTGTGGATATTTGAGTGTGTGTATGAGGGTGGATGTGTGAGTGTGTGAATGTGGATATGCGAGTGTGAATGTGTGTGTGTGTGTGAGATGATATGTGTGTGAGTGAGGATATGAGTGTGAATGTGTGTATGAGTGTGAATATGGATCAGAAACACCTCAAAGTTAGTGAAATGGAGGTGCATTAAATGTCTATAATGGTTGCATCCTCTTTTAATTCCTTTCAGAGTTGTGTCCCCTCTGCTCCTGGAGGTGTTCACTGCTCTGATTGCTCTCCAGTATCCCCAACGAGTGACCCTTGTTCATACATGAACATTGACTGTAGATGTCAGCTGTCTGCTCAATGACCAGTGACATCAACAACAACTTCAGAAAAGTGTCTGAACGTGTTGCACAGAGCTGTAATCAGACAAAAGTCAATCCTGAGTCAAAGGTGGCGGTACTGGAAGGGAACAGGTTTAATCAGAGAGGTGGGTCAGAAAGGAGTAGAGCAAGGTGAAGACAGTAAGCTTTATGGAGGGAATTCCAGAGCAATGGGGTCTGGATTGGTGAAGGCACGGTCAATGCTGGAATGATGGGAGAGAGGAGTACCCAAAAAAAAACAGAGTCAGTAAGTGAAGACTTTGTGGAGAGGTTAGAGGGTTGGAGGAGGTTACAGAAATAAAAGGAAATAAGACAATCAAAGTATATTTAAACACAAATGTAAGTATTTCAAACATGAGGCATTATCAGACCAGAAGCCAATGTAGGTCATAGGACATAAGTGTGATGGGTGAATGGGACTTGGGGGGGGAATCAGATATGAGACACTGAGTTTCAGATGAGCTGAAGGTTATGGAGAGTTAGGGGACAGAAGACCGGCTAGTACAGCATTGAAACAGGTGTGTTTGAAACAAATCGATAAATGTGCAGGTAGCAGATAGGGCGAGGGAAGGGAAGTGGTGGGTGATATTACAGAGGTCCTATGCCTGGGTGGATGTAGACTGTCTTTGACATCAACGTGGAGCACATGACAGGCCAATGTCAATCTGTTATCCTTGGGAAGGATATGGGTACCTAGACCTGTAAAGGTGGTACCTCTGTAACTCAAGCGACAGCTATAGTATCAAGCCCAACACCTCACTAAAACCGTACAGATTATGGATTGGATTTGAAACCTGCCTGGCCTGTTTATCTTGGAGCTCGTCGGCGTCTCAGGGGGATACTGAGTAGCCCAGGATATTAGTCAGCGCAGACCTTGGACTGTATCTGTTGCTAGAATTGCCCAGCTCTCTGAACCATTGCAAGTGCCAAGCCACGGGAGGGGCACTGGAACTTTCCTGGCATCTCAACCTGGTCTGAATATCTCGGCAAATACTGAATGGGGGCCCTCAAGTATGAGATGGGTGAGACGGAGAGTGAGACACTCATTGAATGATCTTTCCACCAGTTCACAGTCAGTGTTTATTTATATATCTCAGGGGCAGCAAGGGTGAACCCAGAGCTTGGCGATGGAGCAGAACTGAAGCGAGAAACATTCCAAAATCACCAGCCAGTGGATAATGCCACAAGGTTGATGATTCTAAGCCTGTTGAACAACAGTCTGTTGTACAAAAAAACAGCAATTTAAGCATATTTAAATAGAGGCAATTGTTGCAAGCTCATGTGCCTATGTCAATACACTGACATACTTGCAGTTCGGTGAGATTTAACAGAATTAGTGCCTTGTCGTTAAATAGTGTTTAGTTTTATCTTGATTTTGAGGACAGATTTGACAAGGTTCCCAGGCAAATAGATTGCAACAAACATAACCCCCTTGGGGAAAAAGAGGAAGGTCTGAAGTGGATGAAGAATTTTCGAGATAGGAACAGACTAATGGATAGTTCCATCTGAGCTGTTGTCAGGAGCAAAGTGTCCCCAGGATTAGCCTGGTCTCTCGGCTCTCCCAGTTGTGAATTCTGACCTTATCAAGGACCCTTCTACTCTGCTCAGCCTCAACCTCAGTCAGAATCTCTCTCAGTGCACTCGGGTGACATTCCTATTTGACATTCCAATTTCCCTAGCCTCCCATAGCCTCCCTGAGTGAGATTTGGTGCCAGTTGAATTCAAACCCATCAGTGAAAGGTCAGAGTTTAATCCACTGCAGTGGCCACTTGCTGAGGGTTAGGCCAGACAAACCTTTTGCCTTACTCTCTGAAGTGAAGGAGATTTGGGTCTGCTTGCTACTTGGGTAAAGGAAATGATTAGCAATAAAATATTTCAATCAGAGGATCATAGAATCATAGAACTTACAGTGCAGAAGGAGGCCATTCAGCCCATCGAGTCTGCACCAGCTCTTGGAAAGAGCACCCTACCCAAGCCCACACCTCCACCCTATCCCCATATCCCAGTAACCCCACCCAACACTAAGGGCAATTTTGGACACTCAGGGCAATTTGTTTGTAGGGTAGATCGTTGAGAAAAGGCATGGAATTGAGAGGCACACGCTGTGCAGTTGTGCAATATATTTTTTAATTGCAAAATACAAGGTAATGCGCATTAGTACTAAAAGTGGAAGGGCATTTGATTAAATACAGAGTGTCAGGAAAAGGCCCACATGTTATCGTAGAACAGCCAATAAATCAGGACCGTGGCTGTGGTATAAAAGGGCGTGTGTACTGCTGTTGCTGGAGATCTGAAAACGGAAAAAGCTGGAAACACTCAGGAGGTCGGGCAGTGGAGAGAGAAAGAGTTTCAGACCCAAACTGACTCTTCTTCAGAAACAAGGATATTAATGTTTAATGTTCCGGTGCTCAGAGAGATATGGAAAAAAAGTCGAAGACAGCAATTATTGTCAATTTATGAAATGAGACTGCAGTCAGGTGTGGTTAACATTTAGCAGTTATGCTCCATTGAGAAATTTTTGAAAGGATTTTGGAAAATATAGTTGTTGCGAATAATTCTATACAGAGGTGAAGTAGCCCTATCCAATCAAGTGTGTGTTTGCAAGGGAGAGTGTATGTATATATGTATGTGTGCCTGTGTGTATCTGCGTATGCCTGAGAGTTAGAGTTAGAGTGTATGCATGTGTCTGTATGTCTGCGTGTTTATGTGTGTGTGTCTCTGTGTCTGTATGTGTATGTGTGTGTTTACATGCATGTATGTACGTGAGTGTTTAGGTGTGCGAGTGCGCATGTGTGTGTATGTGTGTATACATGTGCCTGAGTGTGTGTGTGAATAGGCACATGTGTGTGCACATGTATGTGTGTATATGTGCATGTGAGGGTGCAGGTGTGTTAGTGTGCATGTGTGTGCGTATGTGTGTTTACATGTGTCTGTGTGTGAATATGCATATGTGTGTGCACATGAATGTTTGGACATGCATGTGTGTGTACATGTATGTGTGTGAGTATGTATGCAAATGTATAAAGAGGGTTACAAGGTAGCCAGGAAGAAACTAAAAAATGGACTGAGGAGAGCTATAAGGAAGCATGAAAAAGCCCTGGCGGGAAGGATTATGGAAAACCCCAAGGCTTAAGGTGAGAAATAAGAGGATGATCAGAGTGAGAGCAGGGCCGATCAGGGATAGTGGAGGGAACTTGTGTCTGAGGAGATGGGGGAGGTCCTAAATGAATACTATACTTCAGTATTCACCAGAGAGAGGGACCTTGTTGCTCATGAGAACAGCATGAACCCGGTTAATAGATTCGAACAGGTTGATATTAAGAAGGAGGATGTGCTGGAAATTTTGAAAAGCATCAGGATAGATAAGTCCCCTGGGCCTGATGGGATATACCCACGGTTACTACGGGAAGCGAGGAAGGAGATTGCTGTGCCGTTATCGATGATCTTTGCATCCTCACTCTCCACTGGATTAGTACCGGATGATTGGAGGGAGGTGAATGTTGTTCCCTTGTTCAAGAAAGGGAACAGGGAAATCCCTGGGAATTACAGACCCATCAGTCTGACGTCTGTGGTGAGCAAAATATTGGAAAGGGTTCTGAGAAATAGGATATACCATTATTTGGAAAAACATAGTTTGATTAAAGATAATCAGCATGGCTTTGTGAAGGGCAGATCATGCCTCACAAGTCTCAATGAATTCTTTGAGGATGTGACGAGACACATTGATGAAGGCCGGGCAGTGGATGTGGTGTATATGGATTGCAGTAAGGCATGTGATAAGGTTCCCCATGGTAGGCTCATTCAGAAAGTTAGGGGGCATGGAATACAGGGAATCCCATGCAGGGAATCCCATACAGGATACACCCCGCCCGGCGCCAGTGGGTGGCCAAAAGGCCTTCGCCGGTTCACGCATGCGCCGGTGGTGACATCAGCGGCAGATGCCGCTGACGTCACCACCGGCGCATGCGCGCTGGGGGATTCACTTCTGCTTCCGCCATGGCGGAGGCCATGGAGGCGGCGGAAGAGAAGGAGTGCCCCCACGGCACTGGCCAGCCTACCGATCGGTGGGCACCGATCGCGGGCCTGGCCACCGTGGGGGCACCCCCCCGGGGTCCAATCGCCCCGTGCCCCCCCAGGACCCCAGGGGCCCGGTCGCGCCGCCGATCCTGCCGCCACCAGAGGTGGTTCAAACCTCGGCGGCGGGAGAGGCCTCCCAGTGGCGGGACTTCGGCCCATCGCGGGCCGGAGAATCGCCGCAGGGGGCTCGCCGCTCGACGTGGCACAATTCCCGCCCCCGCCAATTCCCGGGTGGTGGAGAATTTCTGCCACGGCTGGGGCGGGATTTTCAGCGGCCCCAGGCAATTCTCCGACCCTGCGTGGGGTCGGAGAATTTCGCCCCTGCTCTGGGACCTCTGCTCTTTGTGGTTTTTAAAAATGACTTGGATGAGGAAGTGGAAGGGTGGGTTAGTAAGTTTGCCGATGACACGAAGGTTGGGGGAGTTGTAGATATTGTTGAGGGTTGTTGCAGATTACAGCAGGACATTGACAGGATGCAGAGCTGGGCTGAGAAGTGGCAGATGGATTTCAACCTTGATAAATGTGAAGTGATTCATTTTGGAAGATTGAGTTTGAATGCTGAATACAGGGTTAAAGGCAGGATTCTTGGAAGTGTGGAGGATCTTGGGGTCCACGTACATAGATCCCGCAAAGTTGCCACCCAGGTTGATAGGGTTGTTAAGAAGGCGTATGGTGTGTTGGCTTTCATTAACAGGGGGATTGAGTTTAAGAGCCGCAAGGTTTTGCTGCAGCTTTATAAAACTCCAGTTAGACCACACTTGGAATATTGTGTCCAGTTCTGGTCGCCTCATTATAGGAAAGATGTGGATACTTTGGAGAAGATACAGAGGAGATTTACCAGGATGCTGCCTGGACTGGAGGGTATGTCTTATGAAGAAAGGTTCAGGGAGCTGGGGCTTTTCTCACTGGAGCGAAAAAGGCAGAGAGGTGACTTGATAGATAGATAGATAGATAGAGAAATACAGCACAGAACAGGCCCTTCGGCCCACGATGTTGCGCCGAACCTTTGTCCTAGGTTAATCATAGAATTTTGGACAATTTGTCATGGCCAATCCACCCAACCTGCACATCTTTGGACTGTGGGAGGAAACCGGAGTACCCGGAGGAAACCCACGCAGTCACGGGGAGGATGTGCAGACTCCACACAGACAGTGACCCAAGTCGAAATCGAACTTGGGACCCTGGAGCTGTGAAGCAATTGTGCTATCCACAATGCTACCGTGCTGCCCTTAAGAAGTTAACCTACACTCCCTTATTCTACCCTAATCCAAGTACCTATCCAATAGCCGCTTGAAGGTCCATAAATTTTCAGACTCAACTACTACCACAGGCAGTGCATTCCATGCCCCCACTACTCTCTGGGTAAAGAACCTACCTCTGACATCCCCTCTATATCTTCCACCATTTATCTTAAATTTATGTCCCCTTGTAATGGTGTGTTCCACCCGGGGAAAAAGTCTCTGACTGTCTACTCTATCTATTCCCCTGATCATCTTATAAACCTCTATCAAGTCGCCCCTCATCCTTCTCCGTTCTAATGAGAAAAGGCCTAGCACCCTCAATCTTTCCTCGTATGACCTACTCTCCATTCCAGGCAACATCCTGGTAAATCTCCTTTGCACCTTTTCCAAAGCTTCCACATCCTTCCTAAAATGAGGTGACCAGAACTGCACACAGTACTCCAAATGTGGCCTGACCAAGGTTTTGTACAGCTGCATCATCACCTCACGGCTCTTAAATTCAATCCCTCTGCTAATGAACGCTAGCACACCATAGGCCTTCTTCACAGCTCTATCCACTTGAGTGGCAACTTTCAAAGAACAATGAACAGAGACCCCAAGATCTCTCTGCTCCTCCACATTGCCAAGAACCCTACCATTAACCCTGTATTCCGCATTCAGATTTGTCCTTCCAAAATGGACAACCTCACACTTGTCAGGGTTAAACTCCATCTGCCACTTCTCAGCCCAGCTCTGCATTCTATCTATGTCTCTTTGAAGCTGACAACAGCCCTCCTCACTATCCACAACTCCACCAATCTTCGTATCATCTGCAAATTTACTGACCCACCCTTCAACTCCCTCATCCAAGTCGTTAATGAAAATCACAAACAGCAGAGGACCCAGAACTGATCCCTGCGGTACGCCACTGATAACTGGGCTCCAGGCTGAATATTTGCCATCCACCACAACTCTCTGTCTTCTATCGGTTAGCCAGTTTGTTATCCAACTGGCCAAATTTCCCACTATCCCATGCCTCCTTACTTTCTGCATAAGCCTACCATGGGGAACCTTATCAAATGCCTTACTAAAATCCATGTACACTACATCCACTGCTTTACCTTCATCCACATGCTTGGTCACCTCCTCAAAGAATTCAATAAGACTTGTGAGGCAAGACCTACCCCTCACAAATCCGTGCTGACTATCCCTAATCAAGCAATGCCTTTCCAGATGCTCAGAAATCCTATCCCTCAGTACCCTTTCCATTACTTTGCCTACCACCGAAGTAAGACTAACTGGCCTGTAATTCCCAGGGTTATCCCTATTCCCTTTTTTGAACAGGGGCACGACATTCGCCACTCTCCAATCCTCTGGTACCACCCCTGTTGACAGCGAGGACGAAAAGATCATTGCCAACGGCTCTGCAATTTCATTTCTTGCTTCCCATAGAATCCTTGGATATATCCCGTCAGGCCCGGGGGACTTGTCTATCCTCAAGTTTTTCAAAACGCGCAACACATCTTCCTTCCTGACAAGTATCTCCTCAAGCTTATCAGTCTGCTTCACGCTGTCCTCTCCAACAATATGGCCCCTCTCATTTGTAAATACTGAAGAAAAATACTTGTTCAAGACCTCTCCTATCTCTTCAGACTCAATACACAATCTCCCGCTACTGTCCTTAATCGGACCTACTCTCACTCTAGTCATTCTCATATTTCTCACGTATGTGTAAAAGGCCTTGGGGTTTTCCTTGATCCTACCCGCCAAAGATTTTTCATGCCCTCTCTTAGCTCTCCTAATCCCTTTCTTCCGTTCCCTCCTGGCTATCTTGTATCCCTCCAGCGCACTGTCTGAACCTTGTTTCTTCAGCCTTACATAAGTCTCCTTCTTCCTCTTAACAAGACATTCAACCTCTCTTGTCAACCATGGTTCCCTCACTCGACCATCTCTTCCCTGCCTGACAGGGACATACATATCAAAGACACGCAGTACCTGATCCTTGAACAAGTTCCACATTTCACTTGTGTCCTTCCCTGACAGCCTATGTTCCCAACTTCTGCACTTCAATTCTTGTCTGACAGCATTGTATTTACCCTTCCCCCAATTATAAACCTTGCCCTGTTGCTCGCACCTATCCCTCTCCATTACTAAAGTGAAAGTCACAGAATTGTGGTCACTACCTCCAAAATGCTCCCCCACTAACAAATCTATCACCTGCCCTGGTTCATTACCAAGTACTAAATCCAATATGGCCTCCCCTCTGGTCGGACAATCTACATACTGTGTTAGAAAAGCTTCCTGGACACACTGCACAAACACTACCCCATCCAAACTATTTGATCTAAAGAGTTTCCACTCAATGTTTGGGAAGTTGAAGTCGCCCATGACTACTACCCTGTGACTTCTGCACCTTTCCAGAATCTGTTTCCCAATCTGTTCCTCCACATCTCTGCTGCTATTGGGGGGCCTATAGAACACTCCCAACAAGGTGACTGCTCCTTTCCTATTTCTAACTTCAACCCATATTACCTCAGTCAGCAGATCCCCCTCGAACTGCCTTTCTGCAGCTGTTATACTATCTCTAATTAACAATGCCACCCCCCCCCCCCACCTCTTTTACCACCCTCCCTAATCTTGTTGACACATCTATAACCAGGGACCTCCAACAACCATTTCTGGCCCTCTTCTATCCAAGTTTCCGTGATGGCCACCACATCGTAGTCCCAAGTACCGATCCATGCCTTAAGTTCACCCACCTTATTCCTGATGCTTCTTGCATTAAAGTATACACACTTCAACCCATCTCCTTGCCTGCAAGTACTCTCCTTTGTCATTGTTACCTTCCCCACTGCATCACTACGTGCTTTGGCGTCCTGACTATCGTCTACCTTAGTTGCTGGACTACAGATCCGGTTCCCATTCCCCTGCCAAATTAGTTTAAACCCTCCCGAAGAGTACTAGAAAACCTCCCCCCCAGGATATTGGTGCCCCTCTGGTTCAGATGCAACCCGTCCTGCTTGTACAGGTCCCACCTTCCCCAGAATGCGCTCCAATTATCCAAATACCTGAAGCCCTCCCTCCTACACCATTCCTGCAGCCACGTGTTCAACTGCACTCTCTCCCTATTCCTAGCCTCGCTATCATGTGGCACCGGCAACAAACCAGAGATGACAACTCTGTCTGTCCTGGCCCTTAACTTCCAGCCTAACTCCCTAAACTTGTTTATTACCTCCACACCCTTTTTCCTACCTACATCGTTGGTACCAATGTGCACCACGACTTCTGGCTGCTCACCCTCCCCCTTCAGGATCCTGAAGACACGATCAGAGACATCCCTGGCCCTGGCACCCGGGAGGCAACATACCTTTCGGGAGTCTCGCTCGCGACCACAGAATCTCCTATCTATTCCCCTAACCATTGAATCGCCTATTACTATTGCTTTTCTATGCTCCCCCCTTCCCTTCTGAGCCCCAGAGCCAGACTCAGTGCCAGAGACCTGGCCGCTGGGGCCTTCCCCCGGTAGGTCATCCCCCCCAACAGCATCCAAAACGGTATACTTGTTTTGAAGGGGAATGGCCACGAGGGATCCCTGCACTGTCTGCCTGTTAGTTTTCTTTCCCCTGACTGTAACCCAGCTACTCTTGTCCAGTACCTTTGGTGTGGCTACCTCCCTGTAACTCTTCTCTATGACCCCCTCTGCCTCCCGGATGATCCGAAGTTCATCCAGCTCCAGCTCCAGTACCTTAACACGGTCTCTGAGGAGCTGGAGTTGGGTGCACTTCCCGCAGGTATAGTCAGCGGGGACACCAGTGGTATCCCTCACCACCCACATCCTACAGGAGGAGCATGCAACTGCCCTAGCCTCCATCCCCTCTTACTTTACAGAATTAGCTGCCCTGTGGACCAACTGGACCTCCGCCCTCCGGCTCTGCTCCCAATCAGCTGTACTCTAAACTCCTGGTTCCCTTCACGCTCTTTGATAAATATAGGAAATTAAATGAAAGGAGTACCTTACTCCCTCCTCACCTAACTCCCTCAGTCACCAAACTCTCACTGTAGCACTCAAATGCAACAAGCTCAGCACTCCCTCAGTCACCAAACTCTCACTGTAGCACTCAAATGCAACAAGCTCAGCACTCCCTCAGTCACCAAACTCTCACTGTAGCACTCAAATGCCACAAGCTCAGCACTCAGTGCAAACAAAGTCTGCACTGTATCTAGCCCCTATTTATACTGTGACTCTAGCTTCTAAAAACTGGCCTAATGCAATTAACTAATTAACAAGCTCCAGCTGCAAGTAAGTCCAAGTAGAACCTTGTTTAAAGCTGATTCAAAATTCACCTTCTTATAGACCAAACAGCAACTTTTAAGTTAATTAACTAAATAAAAGAAATACTAGACTTTAAATAACCCTTATACTCCCTCAGTCACCAAACTCTCATGGTAGCACTCAAATGCCACAAGCTCAGCACTCAGTGCAAACTGAGGTGTACAACGTGATGAGAGCCATGGATAGAGTGGATAGCCAGAGACTTTTCCCCAGGATGGAAATGGCTGTCACGAGGGGACATAATTTTAAGGTGATTGGAGGAAGGTATAGGGTAGAGGTCAGAGGTAGGTTCTTTACACAGAGAGTGGTGGGTGTGTGGAATGAACTTCCAGCAGAGGTGGTGGAGTCTGAGTCATTAGGGACATTTAAGCGACATCTTAGACAGGCACATGGAAAGCAGTAAATTGAAGGGGTGTAGTTTAGGTTGATCTTAGATTAGGATAAATGGTCGGCACAACATCGTGGGCTGAAGGGCCTGTACTGTGCTGTACTGTTCTATGTTCTGTGTAGAGGTGTGTGAGTGTGCATGTGTGTGCGTATGTGTGTGTACATGTACCTGTGTGTGTGAATGTGCATATGTGTGTGTACACATGAATGTTTGTACATGTATGTGCGTACATGTATGTGTGTGTGTGTTTATGTGTGTGTGATGTGAGGACATGAGTGTGTGTGGGTGTGTATGTGTAGCTGAGTGCATGTGCATTTGCATGTGAGCATGCGTGTGTCTGTATGTGTATGAGAGTGTGTGTATGTGTATGTGCCTGTGTGTCTGTATGTGCATACGAGTGTGTACGTATGTGTGAGTGTACATGGGTGTGTATGTGTCAGTATGTGTGTACATGTGTCGGATGTATGTGAATGTGCAGAGACGGCTCAGAAGCACAGTGGTTAGCACTGTTGCTTCACAGCGCCAATGTCTCAGGTTCAATTCTCGGCTTGCGTCACTGTCTGTGCAGAATCTGCATGTTCTCACCATTCTTTTTTTTAAATTTAGATTACCCAATTATTTTTTCCAATTAAGGGGCAATTTAGCGTGTCTAATCCACCTACTCTGCACATTTTTGTGTTGTGGGGGCGAAACCCACGCAGACAAGGGGAGAATGTGCAAACTCCACACGGACAGTGACCCAGAGCCGGGATCGAACCTGGGACCTCAGCGCCGTGAGGCGGTTGTGCTAACCACTAGGCCACCGTGCTGCCCTATGTTCTCACCATTCTGCGTGGATTTCTTCCGGGTGCTCAAGTTTCCTCCCGCAAGTCCCAAAAGGCATGCTGTTAAGTGAATTGAACATTCTGAATTCTCCCTCAGTGTACCCGAACAGGTGTCAGAGTGTGGCGACTAGGTGACTTTCACAGTAACTTCAGTGTTAATATAAGCCGACTTGTGACAATAATAAATATTATTATTATGTGGATGCGCATATGTCTGTATGAGTATGTGGATGAGTGTATATATATATGTGTGTGTGTCTTTCTGTGTGTACATGTATGTGTGAGTGTGTCTGTGGGTTTGTGTACATGTGTGTGTGTGTCAGTGTGTGTACATGTGTGTATGGATGTATGTGAGTGTGTGTATATGAGTGTACATGTGAGGCTATGTGGACATGTGTGTGAGTGTGTGTGTATGTGTGTGTAGGTATGTGTGGCAACATGTGTGTGTGTCTGTGTGAGTGTATGTACATGTGTATGTGTGCACGTATGAGTATATATATATGTATGTGTGCATGTGTGTGTGAGTGTGTGCATGTGTGCGAGTGTGTGTGGATGAGTATGTGTTCATGTGTGAGTACATGTGTGTGTGTGTCTACATTTAAGAGAACAAACAGAACAAAGAAAAATTACAGCACAGGAACAGGCCCTTCGGCCCTCCAAGCCTTCGCCGATCCAGATCCTCTATCTAAAACTGTCGCCTATTTCCTAAGGATCTGTATCCCTCTGCTCCCTGCCCATTCATGTATCTGTCTAGATACATCTTAAATGACGCTATCGTGCCCACCTCTACCACCTCCGCCGGCAATGCGTTCCAGGCATCCACCACCCTCTGCGTAAAGAACTTTCCACGCAAATCCCCCTTAAACTTTTCCCCTCTCACCTTGACCCCTAGTAATTGAGTCCCCCACTCTGGGAAAAAGCTTCTTGCTATCCACCCTGTATATACCTCTCATGATTTTATAGACCTCAATGAGATCCCCCTTCAACCTCCGTCTTTCTAATGAAAATAATCCTAATCTACTCAACCTCTTTTCATAGCTAGCACCCTCCATACCAGGCAACATCCTGGTGAACCTCCTCTGCACCTTCTCCAAAGCATCCACATTCTTTTGGTAATGTGGCGACCAGAACTGTACGCAGTATTCCAAATGTAGCCGAATCAAAGTCTTATACAACTGTGACATGATCTGCCAACTCTTGTACTCAATACCCCGTCCGATGAAGGAAAGCATGCCGTATGCCTTCTTGACCACTCTATCGACCTGCGCAGCCACCTTCAGGGTACAATGGACCTGAACACCCAGATCGCTCTGTCCATCAATTTTCCCCAGGGCTTTATCATTTATAGTTCGCTCTTGAATTGGATCTTCCAAAATGCATCACCTTGCATTTGCCCGGAGTGAACTCCATCTGCCATTTCTCCACCCAACACTCCAATCTATCTATATTCTGCTGTATTCTCTGACAGTCCCCTTCACTATCTGCTACTCCACCAATCTTAGTTCATCTGCAAACTTGCTTATCAGACCACCTATACCTTCCTCCAGATCATTTATGTATATCACAAACAACAGTGGTCCCAGCACTGATCCCTGTGGAACACCACTGGTCACAGTTCTCCATTTTGAGAAACTCCCTTCCACTACTACTCTCTGTCTCCTATTGCCCAGCCAGTTCTTTATCCATCTAGCGAGTACACCCTGGATCCCATGAGACTTCACTTTCTCCATCAGCCTACCATGGGGAACCTTATCAAACGCCTTACTGAAGTCCATGTATATGACATCTACAGCCCTTCCCTCATCAATCAACTTTGTCACTTCCTCAAAGAATTCTATTTAGTTGGTAAGACATGACCTTCCCTGCACAAAACCGTGTTGCCTATCACTGATAAGCCCATTTTCTTCCAAATGGGAATAGATCCTATCCCTCAGTATCTTCTCCAGCAGCTTCCCTACCACTGACATCAGGCTCACCAGTCTATAATTACCTGGATTATCCCTGCTACCCTTCTTAAACAAGGGGACAACATTAGCAATTCTCCAGTCCTCCGGTACCTCATCCGTGTTCAAGGATGCTGCAAGATATCTGTTAAGGCTCCAGCTATTTCCTCTCTCACTTCCCTCAGTAACCTGGGATAGATCCCATCCGGACCTGGGGACTTGTCCACCTGAATGCCTTTTAGAATACCCAACACATCCTCCCTCCTTATGCCGACTTGACCTAGAGTAATCAAACATCTATCCTTAACCTCAACATCCATCATGTCCCTCTCCTCGGTGAACACTGATGCAAAGTACTCGTTAAGAATCTCACCCATTTTCTCTGACTCCACACATAACTTTCCCCCTTTGTCCATGAGTGGGCCAACCCTTTCTCTAGTTACCCTCTTGCTCCTTATATATGAATAAAAGGCGTTGGGATTTTCCTTAACCCTGTTTGCTAAAGATATTTCATGACCCCTTTCAGCCCTCTTGATTCCTCATTTCAGATTGGGCCTACATTCCTGATATTCTTCCAAAGCTTTGTCTGTCTTCAGTCGCCTAGACCTTATGTATGAGTATGTGTGTATGTGTGTAAGTGTGTGTGTACATGTGTGTCTGTACATGTGTCTGTGTACATATGTGTGTGAGTGTGTGTGTGTTGTAAGAAATCTCCTGTTAATTCCTGTCTGTTCCTTGTTTTTTTCTTTTAATTTCTGTTTATTCTGCTATTTACACTTTTTGTACATGGACAAATAATGGGAGCTATGCTTTTAAGATGAACCGCACCATTAATATTAAAAGGAAACTCCAGCAGGATGTGCTGTTTGGTCTGACATCAGTAATGACACCTCTTGATGGACTTGGCTGGCGGGCAATGACAGTTTTAAAATTGCCAGGGCTTAGCTGATTCTCAGCGCTGGATGGCACTGACCATTCTGGAATGTTCTGCAGGGCAAGGAGGGTTTCATCATGCCTTTAGTTTCATTTTGAGCAGAAGTTGGAAGGTCACAGCCCTGATCTCACTTCTCTCACCTTATAGTTGCTATCTAAAGATCTAAAGTAAAGACCTTTCTCTCTGCACAGCTAGATTGAACTGGAGGAAAATCCAGTCCAGCAGCAACTGAAAGCAGGGTCAGTTGTTTAAAACTCCTTTAGAAATCTTGTGTGGGGAACTCTGTTATCATCTCAGAAAGGCTGTTGGTCATTCTGGTTGAGTTGGAACCAAATAAGAATTAAACAGGCCGGAGGCAGGTTTTCTGAGTGAAGGCCCAGATTAATACAGGTTAAAGTGACTGCCCAGAGGGAATCCTGCAGCCTGGGAGTTCTAACTGAATGTTCCAGCTAGAAGATCCTCGTTAGCCATCCAACCTGTGGTTTCAATCACTCTGCATCCTGGGAGGACAGCCTGCTGCTGCAATGACTTCAACATCTGAAGCAAGGACACTCATCTTCCATTTCATATTAATCCTCATCTTATTCTTAACCCTCCCTCTTCCTCTGCGTGTGGATGTCTTGTGTGTGGGTGGAGGGGAGGATGATAAAAGGGGAGTAGTAGATTATCTGGCCATTATTCTATTATAATTATTGCATGTCTTATCTCTATTTTTGTTATAAATAAACTGTTACTGTGTTTCACTGACACATCTGGTGCCTGTAAGTCATTGGAACAGTCAAGGGCCAAAGATCTCAGAAACTTTATACAAATTATTGGTTAATTCACTTGTGTTGGGACTTTGGGGTCTGTGGCGCTGGAATCAACTGTGCACAACCCAGGGTGTCGTAACAGTATGTGTATACGCGTGTGTGAATGTGTGTGTGTACATATGTGTGTGTGAGTATTTGTGTGAGTGTGTGTACACATGTGAGTTTGTGAGTGCGTGTGTGAGTGTACATGTGTATGTGAGTTTGTGAGTGTGTGTCTCTGCATGTGTATGAGTGTGTACATGTTGTCCATGTGTGCGGGAGGGGAGCAAGAGAATGGGAACTTGCATAGAGCTTGGAACTAGCAAAGATGAGTCAGGGGTGGGGGCGGTGTGGGGTCAAGGTTCATGAGGAATGGAGGAAGGATCCAAGGGAGGACAGGGTTGGGGGCCTGGAGGATTGAGGTGTGAAGGGCCTGGCATTCTGGATGTGTTGGTGGTGTGTTGAGGATAGACAGTTGAGGCAAGGAAATGAGGGGTCTAAAGGATGGGATCAGTACTGTCTACATGTGCGTCTAACCCAGGGTATTGGTCGATAATTGTAACGTCCGCAGTCACGGGAAGGGGGGGACTGCGAGAGAGGCTGATTCAGTGTGGATCTAATGTGAGGTTTGGATGATCGAATATCTCGTAGAGTGGGACACGAGGCAAAAAGTCTAATGTTGATGCTGAGAGGGTCTAGGGAGAAGGGGGAATGCCGACGGGGATGGGTATAGGGTCAGTGGAGAGCTGGCATTTCCAATTAGAGGGTGACAGGGTCCAGGGTATTGGGGAGAGCTTGATTGATTAGAAAGGAAAGGAGCATAGTGATGTTGGGAGGGACAAGGGTGAATGGGATGAACTGTCAAGAGGGAGTCAATGGGGATGAACTGTAATAGAGGGAGGGTAATAGCTTCAAGCCCAAACCTGACAATGGCCATTTTTACCATGTCTCCAGAGGCACATGTGGGTTTCAGGATTGGAGGTGGGTGGCATTTTGGTTAAGGACAATGGAAGGTTTGAAAATCTCACTGCTCACCATTTCATTGGGTGAAATCCATGGAAACACATATTCTCATCTCACTGCCTGCACCACACAGTTCAATTGCTGAAATATCCATGGGTTTCATATTCCTTCAACCTCGGGAACAGAAGATGCAACAAAGGAGAACTCTTGCCAGTCACCAACTAGGTTCACAACACCAGAGGAGGAGGATGGTCAGGATGTAAGTAAGTAAAGTCGCCTAGTACTAGGTGACCATACATTGCTTTCCCCTTTGGGGGGGGGGGGGGGGGGGGGGGGAGAGCTGACTGGTGGTGTTTTAATCTGAGGATCACCACACTTCAGGTGAGGGGCAAGGTCGGGAAAACAGAGCCTCCATGAATAAGCTCAGCTGGTACAGGAATTGAACCCACGCTGGTGGCCTTGTTCTGCATCACAAATCAGCTGTCCCAGTAAACTGAGCTAAACCTGCCTGTAGCCATCCAGGGAAGGCAGCATAGAAGTGAGCACTGGCACATTACCACGTTTTCAGGATAAGACCTCACTACCTCCATATGTCGGAAAGGCAAGGCCATAGACGACTGAAGCTGTCCTGGGAAATGACCACTGGGATATGAGGAGTTGTGCAGCAAGACCAGCATCACGCGGTATTAGTGGGAATCCCATTCGTGACTGCAGAGCTCAAATTTATTTTGCCACTTGTCCTTTCGAGGACTCCATGGACGACGTATGTGGCATAGCACAGGTTGCCATACATGTGCATAATGGAGATGAGCAATGCCCTCTCCCGTTGTGTGAATGAATAAATACGATAGGGAGGGCCAACTGAGCCTGCAAGTTCAGCCATGTCCCACAGAATGCTGAGTACAACACTGGCGTTGGTGTTAACACCCCTGCTCTTCTTCATATGTATTAATGACCTTTAGTTTTTTGAGACCCAAGTTCAAAATTTGCGGTTGACACAAAACTTAAAAAAAATAAATTTAGAGTACCCAATTATTATTTTTTCCCCAACTAAGGGGCAATTCAGCGTGGCCAATCCACCTACCCTGCACATCTTTGGGTTGTGGGGGTGAGACCCACGCAGACACTGGGAGAATGCGCAAACTCCACACAGACTGTGACCCAGGGCCGGGATTCAAACCCGGGTCCTCAGTGCCGTGAGGCAGCAATGCTAACCACTGCACCACCACACTGCTCTCAATTGACACAAACCTTGGAAGTGTCGTTAACTGTGAAGGGAATAGAGCTCATCTTCAAAAGGATTTAGACATCATCGGCTGAATGGGCAGCCAAAGGAGATCAAATTTAATGGAGAAAAGTCTGAAGTGATTAATTTTGGTGGTAAGAACAGGGTGAGATGACATAAGAAAAGAGGGTACAATTCTAAAAGGAGCAGATGTACATGTGCACAAATCACCAAAGGTGGCAGGACAGGTTGACAGAGCAATTAAAGCGTACAGTATTTGAGGTTTTAGATATAGAGTACAAGAGCAAGGAAGCTATGATTAACTTGAATAAAATGCTAGTTCAGCCTCAACTGAAGCATTGAGCCCAGTTCTTACTCTGCTGTAAGGTCATTAGAATAAGAAGCAATGGAGACAGGAGGAAAACCTTTCCCCATAATGAGTGGTTCGGATCTGGAAAGCACTGCCTGAGAGTGTGACGGAGGCAGATCCAATCATGGCTTTCAGAAGATACTTGGGTTATGTGAAGAGGAATAATTTGCAAGGCTGTGGTGAAAAGGCAGAGGAGTGACACTACGTAAGTGACAGAGAGCTGACACCGCTGGGATGGGCTGAATGGCCTCATTCTGGACTGTAACAATTCTATGATTTTATAATTCAACACACTTCTGGATGTTCTCCACCTACTATCTTTCATAAACCTGCAGTCATCCAATACTCTGTTGCTCGTGTCTCAACTCACACAAAGGCCTGTTCACCTATCGCTCCTGTACCCGCTGACCTATATTATCTCCTGAACAAGCAATGCCTTGATTTTAAACAAAAACAGAAAATACTGGACAGTCTCAGCAGACCTGGCAGCCGTTATGGAGCGAGGGGTAATTGGAATTCTCTTCTGATATGTCTCTGCTCTTTACCTCACTTTCCGCCTTAACACCTATCTATTTGTCCGAGCTTGATACTGCCTAATGGGGCTCAGTGGCATATGTTGTTGGAGAATGTCCCTATGAAGAACCGTGAAATATTTTATTGCATTGAAGAGTTATGTAAATATATTTAGTTGCTGCAGTGGTTGCACGGGTGAGTGCGGGCAGCTGGAGCACATCAAGTGCAATCACATTGCCCACTGTGAATGAAGCTCATCACATCCTAATCATCGAGAGGGCAAAGATAAAGCTTGGCTCATTTCCTCACGAACACTCCTGAAACTCCTCTCTACCTTCAACGTCATCTGGACTCGATGCTGCCAGACCTGCTGAGATTTTCCAGCATTTTCTCTTTAGTGCAAGGAGTTCATACATTTGTTGCACCTACAGTGATACATGAACACTTACGTAATACATTTATTTATCCATCGAGAGAGAGATATTCATAGACACATGAATGTGTTTGTGTCCTTCAATGCAACCAACAGCTGATACAATGTTTTCAGTGAAACAGTGATATAACAGCCATTGGATTGGGATGTGCCTGATAAAATGTATCATTGCCATTTGATTCAAGGACTTAAATTGATCATGGATTCTGATAGGCACCCAGTGTGACAAGGCCAGAGGATACAGGCCAAGCAAGTCCAAAGAGTTTCCTTCGCACACTCAGTCCCAAATTGGGGTCTGCAGAGACCTTCTAGGAGGTGCAGTAAACTAATGGGTGGACAATGTGAACAGCTGCCCAAGACTAAATGGTCAAGACTGAGTGAGCCGATAGTGGCCACAGGCGTGGCTTTGCTCTCCACGTGCTCTACGTCCTCGCGCTCTACTGTCCTCGAGCTCTCCCCCCCTCCTCCTGCTCTCCCCAGTGCTCCTCTACTCCTCATTTCCCCCACTCCTGTTTGCCTCCTGCTCTCCGTTGCTCCAGTTTTTCTTTACTCTCCGTTGTTCTTGCCCACCCCGCTCTCCCCTGCTCTTCTTATTCTCCTCCCATGATCTACATGTCTTGTGTTTCTCCCCTCTCCGTGTCCGTGCTCCTCCCACAGATGGACAAACACTGCAGTGACAAGCAGTCTTCCCCATCTCATTCATGTATGAAGCGACCTGCCTGGACTGCACGCAGAACAATACTTTTCACTCTACCTTGGTACACATGACAATAAATCAAAATCTAAAGTCAAATACCAGCTTTCTTGGTTGCATTATTAAACACTCTCTGCATACCTCCATATTATAAGTCTGACGTATTATAATTTAGGTGGAATGGGGTGCCTGTGATTACTAATCCATTAGAAAAGGGGTTTGAGAACCACTGTCATAGCACAACATCTAGAACAATAAAACATTAAATTAATCCTGCAGGTGCTACAGGTCTGAAATACAAACAAATGCTGCTAACACTTAACATCTTTGGAGAGAGAGGGTTGATTTTAAAATTATCCCTCCTCTATTCTAATCCCTCCAAGGCCAAACTCTGTACCCTTCTCCAATCTATGCCCCTCCGCAATCTCTGCAGTCCTCTAAATCAGGCCTCATAGCCATCCCTGACTTGTCTATTCCACCATTGGAGCCCATGCCTTCAACTGCCAAGGCCTCAAGCTCTGGACACCCTCCCTAAACATCTCCCTATGCTCTCTGTCCAATAAGACACTCCATAAAAGCTACCACTTTGACCAAACTTTTGTTCACCAGTTAAAATTTAGTTCGACAACACTCCGCAGCACAATGGCACAGCGGTTAACACAGCTGCCTCACAGCACCAGAGACCTGGGTTAGCACTGCTGCCACACAGCACTGGGGCCTGGGTTAGCACTGCTGCCTCACAGCGCTGGGACCTGGGTTAGCACTGCTGCAGTACATCGCTGGGACCTGGGTTCAATACTGGCCTTGAGTGACTGTCTGTATGGAGTTTATACGTTCTCCCAAGTCTGCGTGGGTTTGCTCCGGGTGCTCCAGTTTCCTCTCACAGTCCAAAGATGTGCCGGTTAGGCGGGGTTATGGGGGTAGGGTGGGGGAGTGGGCCTAGGGTGGGTGCTCTTTTGGAGGGTCGGTGCAGATGCCGAATGGCCTCCTTCTGCACAGTAGGGATTCTATGAATTCATCTGGAGTTCCTCGAGGACTATTTGCTATGTTAAAGAATCACTATAAATGCAAATTTTTGTGAACTGCTTATAATGGCGAACAGGCGGAAGAAGGAAGTCTATGGTCAGGTGGAGAACAGGAGATAATTAAGACAAGTGGAAGAATGGGCAGTACTATGTGGTGAAGTAGGGAAGTGGCTCTATCTCGGAGAACCAGCACAGACACAACAGGCTGAATGGTCTCTTTCTGTGCTGTAACTATTCTGAGTCTATGAAATGAAGTGGGGAAAAAGTAAGACAAACTAAGTCAATAAATGAGTGACCTAAAGAGACAATTTGTTTTCTCCGGGTTCCAGAGGATGTGTGAATAATCCCAGCAAAACAGCAGAGGGGAAGAATGGAAATCTGACAATGTGCTGAAGATTCCTCAAGGGCCAGGAGTTTTGTGGAAGAAAATTTGTATAACACCAGGAGTGCAGACTACCCTGCCAGTGGAGTAGCCCATTCCCATTCCAAGCACCAGTCCACAATCTGCCCATTACCAGAAACACTGCTGTGTTTAATTGTCTCCTTTCCTCCAGTTAATGATAGACTCCTTTTCTTGTGCACATCAAATTCCCCAAATTACTTCCTGCATGTATTGTCCATTTAAGGAAATCCTTCCCTCTTCCACCAAGTGGCAGATGGATGATGGGTAACTGAAAAGGTTGAACCAGATTCATTATTTTCACATTGCAGAGAGTTCAAATAGTGGAGGATTTCAGTTTAAAATTCAGAATTAGGGGAATACAAGGAATTAAACAACAAACAAACATAAAAAGGCCCAAAGTGCTTCACAGAGGGGTAATCATAAAAATAGATGCCTATCCAAAGTAGAAGATAAGGAACCAGTCTTCGTCATCGGCTGTTCCTCGATTTGAGAATGAGGTCCATTCGGAGTCGTGGGTTTCTGCTATAGGTTTTCATTTGACTAAACAGCCTGTTTCTCAACCCTCAGGCTCTTAGGGTAGGACATCGCATGAGATAATGGGATCCAAAGTGCATGATTTGCTTCCTTACCTTTCCTTCTCCACCACTTCATCCTTAAGAAGTTGTAACTCAAAGCATCATGCAGTTAGATGGGAAAGTTGGCCTCATCTTAAATGATTGCTGGCAATCTTCCACCCCCCACCCCCCCCGAGATTTGAGAAAATGGACTGATGGGGAGATGGTCTTCGGCTATCCGGACACAATATCCAGTCCATCAATGTCAATTTTGCAGGAGTGTTCCTTGAATCCTTGTAGACCTGGTTTCAAAATGGACAGTAGCATTTGTTCGATGGTTCTCACATTGAATCTGGAGGATGTGATGAAGTCATTCATTGCTGATGGAATTTCTCTAGTGCTCTGATGTGTCGCTGGTGTACAGTCTAGGTGTCCCTGCAGTACAGGGATGCAGTAACGACAATTACTCTGCACACTCTTGGAAGTAACCAAATGGTTTCCTGAGATAGCAAAATATGTTTTTGGGGAAAGAAAGTTGAGATGCGAAAAGGAAGGGGAGGTTGAAATCACTTGATAAGGGGTGGATTTGTTGGACAAAGGGACTGTTCACCTCTAATGTCAGCTTGGCTAAGTGTTTGCATTCTCACTGCTGAGTCATAAAGTCATTTGATCAAGTCGGACATCAGAGATTTGACCAAATAATCCTTGCAGACATGAGTGCAGCACCAAGGATATCTGTTTTCAGACAAGCTATTGAACAAAATGTTAGACACATCCCTTGTCTTCATGAAAGATAAAATCTTCCCACGGCACTATTCAATGAAGAGTAACAAAGCTTCCCCTAACATCCTGCCCAACATCTGTTCCTCAATCAAACATTTCCAAATACAGATTATCTTGTAATTTATCTGATTGTTGTCTGTGGGATCTTGCTGTGTGCCAATTAGCTGCTGAGTTCCTGATTTTACAACAGTGGTCGCATTTTAATATGCACTTCTTTGGTGGTAAAGCCCGAGAATGTGAAAGATGCTATAAAAATGTAATTTGTTTTGCCTTCATTTCCTGTATTCCTAATTCTTCCCCTTTCAGGTGTGATGATATGCATACATGCACATCTATATACAACTGTACAAATGTATAAAGCCATTTATCAATGTGTGTAATCACAGGTATGACCTCCTGCCAGCAGGTAGTACCAAAGAGGCATCACGTGAGTGATGGGAGTTGATGGTAGAATGGAGAACAGGTATAGTCACACTTAGGGTAGCTCCTTAGGAACTTGAATATCTTTCATCATATCTCCACATCATGAATATCTTTGAACATAGATCTGTTAGTTACATTCCCATGTGTCTGACAGTAAATCATTTTCTGGTTGAACACATTCATGTTCTGTGTGTGCCTTCATCTTCGGAGGAACCACAGAACACAACATCAGGGGGAAACATTTCCATTTAAACATTATTTAATAAGGACATGGGGAATCCACACCAAGTAAAATAAAGAAACATTGTTTTATTTACAATACAATTATACTTTACCTAGAAGATCCCTACTGAGTTTCTTGCTCTGGTCGGTGACTTACTGGCTGACCTTTTATACAAAGATTCCCCTGAGATCCCCTGCACCCAGCAGGGGAACACGTACTCCGCAAGGACCTCGGGGAAGATAATCAGCCCCACCCCATTGATCCTGTGCAGGCTATTACACTTTATTTGACCTTCACTACTGAAGAGTTTGTTATCTGTCTTGAAGCAAAGAGTTAGCCTCTGTCAAAACGAGTCACAAAGTACAGCAGTTGTAAATTGTAACATTGAGGCAGTGGCCCATGGAGACTAGTGGAGTACACTTGTTGCTAGTAGAATGTATTCAGCTCTGCTAGCTCACTTGTAGAGTTGGATCTGATGCAACTTCTATTTATAACATTGATGTTATAACATAAACCCATAATTCACTGCTTCCACACAAGGTCGTTGTAATGCCACGTGGCAATGTCCTTACATCTTTGTTAGTTAAGAAAAGACACTGAAAAATCACTCCCCACCCCCAACTTCCCTCTCCAAATAATGAACACACGGTATTCCCAGGAGTGAGTTAAAAAGGGCAGCACGGTGGCCTAGTGGTTAGCACAACCGCCTCACGTTGCTGAGGTCCCAGGTTCGATCCCGGCTCTGGGTCACTGTCCGATGTGGAGTTTGCACGTTCTCCCCGTGTCTGCGTGGGTTTCGCCCCCACAACCCAAAAAAATGTGCAGAGTAGGTGGATTGGCCATACTAAATTGCCCCTTAATTGGAAAAAATAATTGGGTAATCTAAATTTATTTAAAAAAAGGAGTGAGTTAAAAGCTGGAAACTAATCAATGACTCGGGATAATTTATATCCAGAAAACTCAGATTTGGGCTGTGTCATAATATACATCTATGTATATAATGGAGTGCAGACAGACAGTGATTGACACACAGGATGACCAGTAAGCACATAGAACAGAGCAGCCAATCACAAGACAGGACACGACCACTATAAAGGCAGAGGGCACTAGGTTTTCCGCTCTCTCTGGACCCAGCCACTGAGACAGTCAGAGTTCATGAGCTAGACAGTGCAAACACCATGTGGTAGCTAGTAAGTCTGTCAGGCTAGTACGTTTTCCAGTCAAGTCAGCATAGTGTCAACCCACAGTTGAACATGTATAGTAGTTAAGATGTTAAATAAAATTGTGTTGCATCTTATCAAGTGTTGGAGGTCTGTCTCTCGCTACACTGCATCAAGTGCAGTCCACATCGACCCAGACTGCCCAACGCATCAGGCTGTAATCAAAGCAAATAGTTTATATGTGAAATAATACATACCCAGGAGTGAGTTACAGTCTAGAATCTAAGCAAAGGGTTTGGGGGCTTTATTTTTAGAATAACAGATACTGGGAGTGAGTCAAGGACTGGAATCGAATTGAGAGGTTCTTTGCAGGGGTTATATATCTCATAACAGATACCTGGGAGTGAGTTACAGGTTGGACTCTAATCGAGAGGTTTGAAGGTTTTATATATCAAAAAGCAGATACCAGGGAGTGAGTTACAGGTTGGAATCGAATCGAGGGGTTTGAGGGTGTTATATATCAAATAACAGATACCAGAGAGTGAGTTACAGGTTGGAATCGAATCGAGGGGTTTGAGGGTGTTATATATCAAATAACAGATACCAGAGAGTGAGCTACAGGTTGGAATCGAATCGAGGGGTTTGAGGGTGTTATATATCAAATAACAGATACCAGAGAGTGAGTTACACGTTGGACTCTAATCGAGGGGTTTGAAGGTTGTTATAAAATCACATAACAGATTCAGGGCGGCATGGTAGCACAAGTGATTAGCGCTGTGTCTTCACAGTGGCAGGGTCCCAGGTTTGATTCCCTGCTGGGTCACTGTCTATGCGGAGTCTGCATGTTCTCCCCGTGTCTGCGTGCGTTTCCTCCGGGTGCTCCGGTTTCCTCCCACAGTTCAAAGACGTGCAGGGTAGGTGGATTGGCCATGATAAATTGCCCTTAGTGACCTAAAAAGGTTAGGAGGAGTTGTTGGGTTACAGGGATAGGGTGGAAGTGAGGGCTTAAGTGGGTCGGTGCATACTCGATGGGCCGAATGGCCTCCTTCTGCACTGTATGTTCTATGTTCTATACCAGGGAGTGAGTTGTAGGTTGGGCTCTAATCGAGGGGTTTGAGGGCTTTATATAGCAAATAACAGATACCAGGGAGTGAGTTACAGGTTGGACTCTAATCGAGAGGTTTGAGTGGGTTATAACACACATAACAGATATACCAGGGAGTTACAGGTTGGAATCTAATCGAGAGATTTGAGGGTATTATATATCACATAACAGATAGCAGGAAGTCAGTTACAGGTTGGACTCTAATCAAAGGCTTTGGGTAATTAACATATATAATACAGTCACCGGAGTCTGAGTTAGAGGCTGGAATCTAATGGAGAGTTTTGAGTGGGTTAAATATAGACTAACAGATACCCAGGAGTGAGTTACATTTGGCTGATAACTCACATTAATCTCTGCCTTACTCCCACTCTGACCTCTCTGTCCTTGACGTCCTACACCATTACGATGAATTTCAATCTATGAGGAACAGCACCTCAATGCAACATTGAGTTCAACAATTTCAGATTATAACTTCTGTTTCCATTTCTGTTTCTTTATTTTTAGATGTCAGCTGTTGGTTAATTCTGTATTTTCCCATTAACACCTCCTCTGGACACGTCTATTGTTTGTTTAATTGGCCCAATACTATCTCCCTTCACTTGCACCATCATCTTATTTGTCATTTAATCTCTCCTGCCTGTCCACCCTGTCACAGAATTTCCCTTTTATCATTCCCCTCCCACCAGCCTTTCCCAGCATCTGTACTTGCTGACATTTTCCAGTTCTGATCAAAGGTCACATGCCTGAAACATTAACTCTGTTTCTCTCCTCCACAGACGCTGCCAGGCCTGCCAAGGATTTCCAGCATTTTCTGTTTTCATTTCAGTTTCCAGCATCTGCAATATTTTGGTTTTGTGTAAATCTGTGTTGGTGTTTTACCTACAAGATCCACCTAGTCTAATCTCATCTTCCTCACTCATTAACTACATCCACAATTTTTTTACATGCAACTAACTAACCTCCTTACTTCCAAAATACTGTAGTCAGAATATTCTAAATTCTACCCATTTTCTATGTCTGAGGAGTTAGTTTGCAACCTTGACAACCCATCTCACACTCTGCTTAGCTTCTGACTCCATGGGCTGGATTCTCTGCCGTCGGGATGCTCCATTTTGTTGGAAGTGGGGCTATCCCAGCCTTCCCTACAATAGCAGAAACATTCTATTAAGACTACGCAGAAACAGAAAATACTGGACAATCTCAGCAGGTCTGACAGCTTTTGTGGAGAGAGAATGAAGCTAACGGTTCGAGTCTGGATGACTCTTTGTCAAACCTGCTTATATATTCTATTAAGATCCAGCATTAATCAAGCACTTTCATCACCACTATTACCTGCATCCAATAACCCTCTCTCCCTCTGTTATCCTTGCCTCTGTCTCTCTCCTATCTCTTTCCCTGTCCCATCTTTCTCTCTCCACTCCCTATTTCTCTCTCTCCCTCCGTCGTGTTCAATGGTAGCACAATGATTAGCACTATTGCTTCACAGCTCCAGGGTCCCAGGTTCGATTTCCAGCTTGGGTCACTGTCTGTGTAAAGTCCGCACGTTCTCCCCGTATCTGAGTGGGTTTCCTCCGGGTGCTCCGGTTTCCTCCCACAAGTCCCGAAAGATGTGCTTGTTAGGTGAATTGGACATTCTGAATTCTCCCACTGTGCACCTAAACAGGCGCCAGAGTGTGGCAACTAGGGATTTTCACAGTAACTTGATTGACTGATATTTATTGTCACTTGTACTAAAGTACAGTGAAAAGTATTTATTGCAGTATTAATGTAAGCCTACTTGTGACAATAATAAAGATTATTATTATTATCTCTATATTCTCCCTCTCTCTCTCAAACAGTTTAAGCAGCAGTGAAGGAAAGAATAAGAATAAGATGGAGGAGCTAAACATTCCCAACCTTGGACAGCTCCAAGTGTCCATGATGCAGATGTAGTTGCTGCTTTTACCTCACATGGAAGGAATCTATCCGGGTTATGCTGACATGCTCACTGGCAGCTGCTCTGTGAACTCCAACTCCCAGCCTTCACTGCAATGTTTTCCACCCGACACTCTGAGATCATTTGCCATTAATGCGATCAGAATGACAAAAAGAGCCTCTTAGCGCTGTGTGATCAACTTTCAACAAAAACTTAGACCTCACAAAACCATTCAAAAGAATCAGAATAAAAGGAGGAAATAACAGACGCTGAGCAGGGTGAAGCTGGTGTCAGCTGCACATACACTGGATCAGCAGGGACCCTCCATTCAATCCAGTTAAGGGGACAGCAACCTAGAAGAGTTTAGTACATGAACTCAGTGAAGCTGCCCACATGAGCACAGCCCCCCCCCCCCCCCCCCCCCCAGCAGCAGCCCCTGTACAGAGCTTTGGGTGACAGGAGCTTCCTCCACACTCTGGTGGACAAGCGTCGCCACCCGGTGGTCATGGCAACCAGTGTAACAGAGCAGGGTTTGTGATACATTGCAGGGGGAGATTGGGGCCAGCCCCACATTGCTACCTCCAACACTCAGTGCATTTCTTGGGATGTGTCACAATCTTGAACTACCAGACTGAACAAAATAAAGGGTAGCAACGCCGATGGGCGCGGCGATCAAAGGTTTCCCTTTAAAAGTCATTATTTTACTGAAATGTGAAGCGTGGCGAGTCACACAGCCCAGGCATTCAGTTTCCTATGGGATTTATTGTGAGGGTAAAGGACGGAGCTGATCGCCGCCCCCCTCAGTCTGTGAGCCCGAATGAATGGGGATCGCTTCCCCAGATCTCTCGCTTCGTCTATCCAACCAGCTCCGGGAGAGGCCGAGATAAAGCGAGCACATTTAATACCGACTGGGCAGTCTGCTTAAATAAACAGAGAATAAGCAGGGAGTGCGCTATCCAGCCAGCAGGAAGGAGCAAGAGAGCCAAAGGGGGCACACTGGAGTTTTCCCATCCTTTGTACTTCACTATTCCTGTTTCTTGCACTTAACTGGAGCTGTCAAGACTCTGGAATTGGGAGATTTAATGAGTGAGTGAGATGACAGACCCATTGAAACACATGTATCTGGCTCATTTATAAGAGAGAGAGAGATTACTGGGTCAAAAGTCAAACCGATGAAGCCTTGACCCTTTGAATGGGGATTCATTTCATTGCGATTCAGAGATTTGCCCCCTCTGAGTGCCACGCCACTGATTTCCCAGCACCGGATTGTTGCATTTGTTGCCTTTTGGGTTGGTTCCAGCCAGATAAATCCCCCCTAAACCTCGCTGGGAATTTCTTCCCGCTCTAGGCTCTGTTTCTGAGGGAACTTTCAAGCCACACCCCTGATCTTATCAGCCCAGCTTCAAACGAAAATAAGCAATTCAGGTAATAAACAAAAGGGAAGTCAGTTGGTGAATTCAACAAGAGCAGTAAGGGCACGTCAGGAATGCCATCACCTTTGGCACACTATCTTGCCCGAGGAATACTACTATTCCTTCATTATGATGGCTGGTTTTTTTGCAAAAATATACTTTATTCGTAAAATATCTGAAAGAACATGACAAACATTTGAAAGTGGCCATCACACAAAGTGCAATAATATTCAAGTTCTCTACATCAGTGTTTTTCAAACTTTTTTTCCGGGGACCCATTTTTACCAACCTGCCAACCTTCGGGACCCAACCCGGCTGACCTTCGCGACCCACGCCAGTCGACCTTCACGACCCACGGTAGCCGACCTTCACAACCCACGGCCGCCGACCTTCGCGACCCACGCCAGCCGACCTTCGCGGCCCACGCCGTCTGACCTTCGTGACCCACGCCAGCCGACCTTCGCGACCCACGCCGGCCGACCTTCGCGACCCACGCCGGACATCCTTCGTGACCCACGCCGGCCGACCTTCGCGACCCACGCCGGCATATGCATGCTGGTGCCACCTGGGTACCCTGGCACTGCTGCCCTGGCAGCGTCAACATGGTACCCTGGAGGTGCCACCTGGTGCCAAGCTGCCATGTTTTGTGGGCTGACGATCGGGGACGCCCTGCGTGGATGATGGGGGGTAGGGTCCCCTCCCATAATGTGTTTGGACTTGGGGAGAGTCGGGGTCACGTCAGATTTTTAAATGCCATCCCGATCTCTTGCCACACTGAGGAGTTCCGGTAAGCAGAGCTTGTCGGTGTAGAAAGCGGGGCGATGTGCGGCCACGGCCATGCGTACCCCACTGAGGCCTCTTATTTAACGTGACTGCCGTTGTACAGCCATGTTTCTTGGCACTGGGAAAATCGTGGCTAAACACACTCGCTATGGGACTTTGTTCCTACTTAGTTGAATCGTGCCCAATATGGTGCTCTCTGAGGTACTTCAACACAGTAAAATAACATAGAACATAGAATTTACAGCGCAGAAGGAGGCAATTCGGCCCATTGAGTCTGCACCGGCCCCTGGAAAGAGCATTCCACTTAAGCCCCACACCTCCACCCAATCCCCGTAACCCTAGTGACCCCCACTTAACCTTATTGGACATTAAAGGCAATTTATCATGGCCAATCCACCTAACCTGCACATCTTTGGACTGTGGGAGGAAACCTGAGCACCCAGAGGAAACCCACGCAGACACGGGGAGAACGTGCAGACTCCACACAGGCAGAGATTCAAGCCGGGAATCGAACCTGGGACCCTGGCGCTGTGAAGCAACCGTGCTAACCACTGTCCTACCGTGCTGCCCTTACATCGCAGACATTTCAAAATGGTCATTACAAATGGTGCCAAGGTATTTAAGCTGTCTACGTTGATCAATTTGTTATCTGAGGTGCTTCAATACATTGGTGATACTTGTAATATTCCCCATGTACATTCAGTGTGTATCATACAGCCCGAGTGCTTCTGTACAATTCCCCTCCCCTGAGTTCACTATGGCAGAAAGGTCTTAGACAGTAACCTTCCCCTGTATCAAAGTCCTGGAACTCCTTACCCAACAACCTTCACCATACAGACTGCAGCGGTTCAAGAAGACAGCTCGCCAGCACCTCCCCAAGGACAAACTAGGGATGGGCAATAAATACCACCCTTCCCAGTGCATTCCCATTCTGTAAATAAGTTATTTTCTGGCCAACAGTCATTCTTCAACCAATGTCATCAAAACAGATTGTTTGGCAATCATCTCATTTAATTTTCTAATTGAATAGTAGAACAGGCTGGCTGGGGCTGAATGGCCTCTATCAGTTCCAATGGGCCAAAGGAGCAGGCCATGCTTTGGAGGAAATCCAGTATTTGTATGAGCCTGTCTTTAACTGAGAACAGCGTACACAGTAAACTCTGTGCTGTTACCATTATGCATCAATGTTTGCTTTTCTGTGAGATGTTTTAGAACTGACCTCTGAATGACACCTTGCTCTGACCTTTCACCTGGCGAGTGGCCCTTGTCACAGAACAGTTTCCCTCTGACCACCCTCCCTTAAGAATTATTGCTCTGCAGTGGAGCAGCTAAAAAGTCTAGTGGGCATGGTGGAGTGGAGTTAAGGAGTTCAGAGCTGGTGACGAAGAATGTTATACTCTTCCCATGCTCTACTAATCAATAATCACCACTTCACTCATATAAATTGTTAGTAACATTCTTATAAAAATTCACATATTACACTGAATGAGCAATATTACAAAATTATTCTAGTCATATAAATAGCCACAGAGTGTGTTGACCAAAGAGGCAACACATTTGTTCTTTGGGGCGCACTGGTTTACTGTATGGTGTGCTTTTATACTGTTAGTTGCTATAAAGATAATTTGAAAGTAATTGATTTGCTGTGTTATTTGTAGTCTGTGTCTTGTTCTATATACAGACTATGTTATCTGTAGTCTGTGTGTTGTTCATAGTGAGGGGCTATGTTATCTGTAGTCTCTGTGTTTCTCTGTAGTGGAGCTGTATTATCTGTTGTATGTATGTTCTTCCATAGAGACGTTGTGTTATCTGTAGTCTGTGCATTGTTCTATAGAGGGGCTGCATTATCTGCTGTCTGTATGTTCTGTAGAAGGGCTGTGTTATCCAAAGCCTGTGTGTTGTTCATGGAGGGGCTATGTTATCTGTAGTCTGTGTGCTCTCTAGAGGGGCTATGTTATCTGTAGTCTGTGTGCTCTCTAGAGGGGCTGTGTTATCTGTGGTCTATAAAGGGGCTGTGTTATCTGTTGTCCGTGTGTTCTATAGAGGGGCTGTGTTATCTGTAATCTGTGTGTTCTATAGAGGGGTTGTGTTATCCAATAATAATAATCTTTATTACTGTCACAAATAGTCTTACATTAACACTGCAATTAAGTTATTGTGAAAATCCCCTAATCGCCATACTCTGTCGCCTAAAAGCACGTCTTTCGGAACTTGTGGGAGGAAACCGGAGCACCTGCAAGAAACCCACGCAGACACAGGGAGAACGTGCAGACTTCGCACACACTGTGACCTAAGCGGAAATCGCACCTGGGACCCTGGCGCTGTGAAACAACAGTGCTAACCACTGTGCCGCCATGTAGTGCCGATCTGTACTCTGTATATTGTTTTATAGAGTTGCGGTGTTATCTGTAGTCTGTATATTGTTCTATAGAGTGGCTATGTTATCTGTAGTCTGTGTATTCGATAGAGGGGCTATGTAATCTGTAGTCTGTGTGATGCTCTGTAGAGGGGCTATGTTATCTGTAGTCTGTGTGTTCTATAGAGGGGCTATGTTATCTGTAGTCTGTGTGTTCTATAGAGGGGCTATGTTATCTGTAGTCTGTATGATGCTCTGTAGAGGGACTGTGTTATTTGTAATCTGTGTATTGTTCTATAGAGGGGCTGTGTTACCTGTATTCTATATGTTGCTCTATATCTGTTTTATCTGTGATCTGCATTTTTGCATTCTCTAAACCTATCCCCTCTGAGGAAGTGATGCAGTGCCTCAGCATCGAGTGACCTAACTTTGAGTTATGCATCTTTGTGTTCAATGTTTGGAATCATTCGCGCCACTGCTACAGGTGAAGCTGGGCGGATGGCGGTAAAATGAACACACCTGTACACACCTGGGAACACAGCCAAGGCCTGAGAGGAGGTAGTGTGGGGGTTGACTCTGTGCGACTTGGCACTGAACCGCACTAACAACCTTCTCACTATACATACAGCTGACGAGCAATGTCTGTGTTCTTACAAATGCTCACTTAATGTTAGTGCTGGTCAGACGATTAGTGTTAATGTCAGAGATAGCAGGACTGTCCGTGATCTTGTTCGTGTCAATATTATTGTGAGGGTTAGTACTGAGGTTTAGGTAGTGTTCATGATTGGCATATTCTAGTGGAAGTGTTTGGGTTAGTCTAATATGTTAGGATTAATGCTTAGATAAATTTTTAATGGTATTGTTGAGGTCAGTGTTAGTTTTACTTTTAATGTTAAGGTTAATGCATTGTTGTGAACAGTACTCACAGTAATGTTAGTGTTAGCACCTCTCTAACTGTTTGCATTAGTGATAAAGTTAATATGAGTGCAGGTACTATGGTTGGAGTGCATGTT
Source organism: Scyliorhinus canicula (assembly GCF_902713615.1). Taxonomy (NCBI): domain Eukaryota; kingdom Metazoa; phylum Chordata; class Chondrichthyes; order Carcharhiniformes; family Scyliorhinidae; genus Scyliorhinus; species Scyliorhinus canicula. The sequence goes on along the minus strand of NC_052152.1, from coordinate 130,260,560 downwards.
AAGGTTAATAAGTGTGTCAGTGTGTTTTGGTTGGTAGCACTCTTCCTTCTGAATCACAAGAATCATAGAATCATAGAATGTACAGTGCAGAAAGAGGCCATTTGGCCCATCGAGTCTGCACAGGCCCTTGGAAAAAGCACCCCACTTAAGCACACGCCTCCACCCTATCCCTGTAACTCGGAACAAGGTTCTGCAATAAAATCCCACTTCAGAGTTTAACACAAAATCAAGGCTGACATTCCAGTGCAGTACTGGGGGAACATTGCACTTTAGGGTCCTGTCTTTTGGCTGAGAGGAGATGTTATACTGAGGCCCTCTCTGCCTGCTTGGGTGGATGCAAACTATCCCACAACACTATTTCACCAATAATTATTTCTCAATCAACATAACAAAAAACAGATGATCTAGTCTGTTACTGTTTGTGGGAGTTTGCAGTGTGCAAATTGGATATTGTGCTTCCTACATTAAAACAGTGATCACACTGGGATGTCTGTTTGTTCAGAAAAGCACTATATCATAGATTCATAGAATTTACAGTGCTGAAGGAGGCCATTCGGCCCATCGAGTCTGCACCGGCTCTTGGAAAGAGCACCCTATCCAGGGTCAACACCTCCACCCATAACCCATAACCCAGTAACCCCAACACTAAGGGCAATTTTGGACACTGAGGGCAATTTATCATGGCCAATCCACCTATCAATGCAAGCTTTTCTTTTACTAGTAATGCTAATGTTAATACCCTTGTTAGTATTAGTTTAATGTTACAGCTAGCCCTCGTGAGTTATGGCTTTATATTAGTATTGGTCGTGAGGTTAGTGTTAATACTATTGGCGGTGCTGTGTCTAACTTTATTGTTATAGCTTTAATGTTGATTTTAAGGTTATTTTCAGTGTTTTGTTAGTATTAAGGTTAGTAAATTAATGTTAGTGTTAGTATTGGAGTTAGAGTGAATGTTGACATTACTGTTGGTTTTAGTATTCAGGATAGGAGAGTTAATGTTAGTGTTAATGGAGGGGCTAGAACTACTATTAGTGTTAAAGATAGTCTTGGTTAAAGTCAGTTTAGGATTACTGTTGGAAATGAAATTAGTGCAAGATTGGGGCAGCAGGGTAGCATGGTGGTTAGTATAAATGCTTCACAGCTCCAGGGTCCCAGGTTCGATTCCCGGCTGGGTCACTGCCTGTGTGGAGTCTGCACGTCCTCCCCCTGTGTGCGTGGGTTTCCTCCGGGTGCTTCGGTTTCCTCCCACAGTCCAAAGATGTGCGGGTTAGGTGGATTGGCCATGCTAAATTGCCCATAGTGTCCTAATAAAAGTAAGGTTAAGGGGGGGGTTGTTGGGTTACGGGTATAGGGTGGATACGTGGGTTTGAGTAGGGTGATCATGGCTCGGCACAACATTGAGGGCCGAAGGGCCTGTTCTGTGCTGTAATGTTCTATGTTCTATGTTCTATTTAGCATTATTATTAAAATGTCCTGGGTTAAGGATTGTATTAGTATTAGTGCTGATCTATGGTTTAGGAGGAATGTTAGTATTTGTGTCGAGGCTAAAGGAGATCTCTGTGTTAGTTTGGGCTAAGTGAGATCAGAGTTGTTGTTAAGATTGGGATTAAACAACTGGACGAGACTCCACAAGTGGAACCTGTTCAGCCTGGTGGAGGAGGTGAAGAGGGACATACAAAGATGGGACTCACTCTTGCTTTCATTAGCAGGAAGGGTACAGATGATTAAAATGAATGCGCTGCCCAGGTTCCTCTTCATATTCAGATCGCCCCGATCTTCATCCCCAAATCCTTCTTCGTCAGGGTTGATAAACTAATCATGGCCTTTGTCTGGGGGGCAGGAGGGGAAGAGGGGAGATTCCTAGAGTGTGAAATGCCATCCTATGGAGAGGGCAACACAATGGAGGCCTGGCCCTGCCAAACCTCCTATTCTACCACTGGACGGCAAATGCAAAGAGGGTGAGGGGGTGGCTGAAAGAACTGGAGGCCGACTGAGCCCAAATGGAGGAGACCTCCTGTACAGGGACGTCTCTCCGGGAACTAGCCTCACTCCCGGCACCCCTGCACACATACTCTTGGAGCCCAGTGCTAGTGGCCACATTAAAGACCTGGAACCAGTTCAGCAGCCACGTTAAACTCAGCGATATATCTGTAGAGTTCCCCATCTGCATGAACCATAAGTTCACACCGACTAGGATAGACGCCATGTTCAGGACATGGAAAGAGGACAGAGGGACACTGACGGCGAAGGACATGTATGTGGATGATTTGGCAGTGACCCTGGGGGAATTATCGGAGAAATTCCAACTGCCAAAAGAGAATGGACTCCAATACCTGCAGCTGAGATTTTCTCCGCAAAGAGACCAAGATGTTCCCCCAGCTAGCCGAACACATCCTTTTAAACATGATGCTAGCACCGAGCTGGTTGGGGGGGGGGGGGGGGGGGGGGGACATATACGGACCACTTTAAGAAAAGGTCAGAAACTGGACAAAATGCGATGAAGTGGGGGAAAGAGCTGGAAGTGGAGATAGGGGGAGTACTCTGGATCAAAGTGCTGAACACCACCTCCTCTTGTGCAGGGCTAAACCTAATGCAATTCAAGGTGGTGCACAGAACGCACCTAATCAAGATACAGATGAGTGAATTCTTCCCAGAGGTGGAGAAGAAGTGTGAGCAGTGACAGGCGGGCCTGGCTAACCACACCCACATGTTCAGCCCTGACACAGACTCAATGGGTTCTGGGTAGCCTTCTTCAACGCCATGTCCAGGGTGGTGGGGGTTAAAATGGAGCCATGCCCATTTGTGACCGTCTTCGGGGTGTCAAAGCACCCAGAGCTCTTCACAGGGAGAGAGGCGAATGCAATTGCCTTCTTCTCCCCGATTGCTTGGGGAAGACCTCTGCTAGGGTGGAAGTTGGCGGCGCCACGTAGAGCCTCGGACTGGCTCTCCGACTTGGCTGAATTCTTGCAGCTAGAAAAATAAAGTTCATAATCAGAGGATCCGAGGAGAAATTCTACTGCATGTGGAAAAAAATAACCAGCCTCTTTGAAGACCTGTTCATAACCAGTGATTGGAGATTGGGGGCTGGATAGAAAGGGAGTGGTTGTTGGGGTGGGGGTGGGGAGGCGAGAGGGTAGTGATTGGGGGGGAGAAGGGGGGGAATAATGAAATGCCAGGGGGAGAGTGGAGCACACACAACACGGAGGAGAAAGGGGGGAAATAGGCCCTACAATTGGAGGGGAGCAAGCCCCCTTCCACGCATAAAGACTGGGGAACAAAATCAGCTTCCTCATCCCTTGCATTTGGTAATTGGAGTTTCGGTATCATAAAATCATTACAGTGCAGAAGGAGGCCATTCAGCCCATCAGGCCTGCACTGACCCTTCGAAGGAGCACTCTACCCTATCCCTGTAACCCCATGACCTAACCTGTACATCCATAGACACGAAGGGACAATTTCCCGCACATCTTTGTACTTGGGAGGAAACTTTAGCACCCGGTGGAAATCCACACAGACAAGGGGAGAAAGTGCAAATTCCACACAGACAGTCACCCGAGGCTGGAATTGAACCCGGGTCCTTTGCGTTGTGAGGCAGCTGTGCTAACCACTGTGCTACCGTGTCTCCCCAAATGATATGACTCCATCTGTCACTGTAAATATTTTTTTTTTCCTCAGAATGCACACTGCACACTAATGTAAACAATGAAATGATATTACTGGGACGATTGTCATAGATGCGGTGGCAACTTGGGAGACTTGTGTTGTTGTTTTTAAATTGTTCTGCAAAGATTTGATGCTAAGTGCCAAAATTCCAATAAAAATATATTTTTTAAATGAGGATTTGATTAAAGTGAATGCTGGGCTGAGTTTCAGACTCTGTCTTTGGGTCTTCCCAGTCCCTCTCTCATGTTTCTCTATGTTTTACACTGTCACCAGCCCTGACGGAAGTGTTCCTAGTCACCCCCAGGGCTCTCAGGAAACAGGTTGGCAACTGGGAGAGCTACCACTTTTTATGATTACACCACCGTGAAGCTCCTTGGGATTTTTTTCTGAGCGAGCTCAAGTTCCACTCCAGAGACGAGAGTACATAATCTAGGCTGACACTTCAGGACAGTGCTAAGGGAGTGCTGCACTGTAAGAGGCATATCTTACCTTTAGAGGTAAATCATATTTACCTCTAAAACTTAAAAACACATGATTTGGTCAACAGTGTTGTTTGTGGAGCCTCCTGTGTGTAAATTGGCTGCTGTGTTTACAGCATATAGCATAATATTACAGTGCTGAAGGTATTTTATTGGCTGTGAAGAACTTTGGGACTTGCAATGGTTGTGAAAGGTACTATATCAATGCATTTACTTTCTTCCTGAATTCTCTATGGGTTCAAGGTTCACCCCCCCTCTCCCCCCCCCCCCCCCCCCCCCCCCTCCCACCTCACATCAGATTTGTCCTTGTACCCTCAACAAACAGGGTGCTGGCGCCACACGAGTGTGAATGGGGGCAGCAATCCCAAAGCTGACCTTGGAGTTCGCTGCTCAATTGCAGTCCCTTGTCCAGTGCGAAGTGAACTGGAACTAAATGGCAGACACTGAGTGCAGTGCTTCATGTACACTGTGTGGACTAATTAAAGTGTCTGTTTACCAACGAAAACAAGGTAATTACATTGTTGAAAGTTCGTGAAGCAGCTATCAATTATCAAACACCGGGATTTATAGCCTTCTGAATCAGATTTGCCTTAGCTCACCTTTCTGGTGTTTGAAACAGCTTTATAATGAACACTGTTCTTTGGCAGCTGTCATGAAATCCTGGGCTGGACTTTCGTACAGGAATGTGCGCCTTTGCAGATATTGCCAGAGCATTACTGAATAACAGTGAAATTGTGCGTAGAGATTTGGGGATCACTGGAGATGTATAATACTGTGTGCTCGCCCAGAAAATGTACCTCTACTGTAATCCTCTTCCCTGCCAATTATTGAAGGAGTCAGGAGAACGAGCGGCTTCTTTAAATTCTGTTTGCTGGCCTCATCTACACAGCAATGTCCAAACTTTAAAAATGCGTTCTTGGGATATGGGCGTTGCTGGCTAAGCCAGCATTTATTATTCATTTATTTTCCACCTCTAATTGCTCTGAGTAGGTGATGGTGGGCCATCATCCTGAATCACTGCTTTCGGTGCAATTTGGTGTGAGCTGCTCAGCTACTTGAAAGGGCTGTTAAGAGTCAGCTTGGTTGGGATTGTGATGATATCCCTTTATGCAATATTATAGATAGCTGGTGGTGCAACCTCCAACCAGCAGGTGGCAGGTGGCGGTACAGACTGACCATGCAGTCTGGAGACAGTGATCATGTGACAAGGCACTCAGATATAAGTGCATGCACATCCGGTGATCAGAAGATGGTTATACAACGTACATGAAAATAGTTGTGCATAGGGGTAGTTCCAGGGGAGTATAAAGAAACTCCACGATAACTTGTTCTGTATCAGATTGTTATCTTACTGTCATAATATGCATCCAGGTATATAATGGAGTGCAGACAGGCAGTGATTGACACACAGGATGACCAGTGAGCACACAGAACACAGCAGCCAATCACCAGACAGGACACGACCACTATAAAGCCAGAGGGCACCAGTTTTCCCGCTCTCTCGGGATCCAGCCTCTGAGACAGTCAGAGCTCATGAGCAGCAGCTAGAACAAGCACCATGTGGTAGTCAGTTAGTCTGGTCAGGTTAGCCTCAGGTCTCCAGTCAAGTCAGCATAGTGTCAATCCACAGTTAAGCATGTATTATAGATAGTTGTTCAATAAAATCGTGTTGCATCTTTTCAAGTGTTGGAAGCATGTCTCTCTCTACACTGCATCAAATGCAGTCCACACAGACCCAGCTTACCCAACACATCACTTACTACGTGTCATTTAATAAAGATCCTGGTTTGGAGAAGCCACAAGCTGTTCTGTGGACAGTGAAAGATAAATTCATCTGTGACTGCATAGTGTCATGAAGATGTGACATGTGCATGTTGGATATTAATCTTTAATTTCATTGGCTGATCAAACATATATTGAACTGCTTTAAAATAATTTTAAACATGAGCAAAGACATTGACTTCAGATGGCTGCCACAAGTTGCCTGCCTGGTATTACAAGTTAGTCAGTTTCTGGAAGGTTCCAATATGGATTACAATGAAGACATGCTGTTCAACAGCCTTTTTAACCAACGTCTGCTGAATCATGCCCGAGGTCTTCCTTAGGCCTCCCGAATTCTAGAGTAATGATGATCTCTGAGTCAACTATTCCCTGTGATAAAGTATTTCAAATTCCGACAAACAGCATCTCAAGTTTCCCCTCCTAACTATAATTCCTCTGGTATCACCCAGGTGAAGCTACATTATCAGCTTGGATGTTGATCTTTTGTTAAAATTCTGTATTTGCTCCTCCGGTTTAAAGGTAAGGGTCGGGGAGCGTGGTGAAAATCAAACTGCTCCAGTTCTTCCATATCCTGACTTTAATGTCACTGGAGTGTAAGGAATCCCGGGTATGGTGTCACTGGTAAGATGGGCAATTGCTGCCCTTGTGGGACTCACTGGGCAACTTGAGAGGGCATGTTAAGAGTTAACACATTGATGTGGGATCAGTGACGTACAGAGTTAGACTGGGTAAGGGCGACCAATTCCTTTCATGAGGGATAGTAATGAACCAAAGGATTTTTATCTGACTTCTTCATGCTAACATTTACTGATGCCAGCTTTTTATTTCCAGATTTTAAAATTCAAATTTTGAAAATGCATGGTGGGATTTGAACTTGCATTCTCTGAATTATTCATCTTATAATATAACCACCACATCACCAACCCTGTAGTTTCTGTACATGAACCATCAGTTCAACATCAACAATTTGCATTTATGGAGCACCTTTCCCAAAGTAAAACATCCCAAAGTGCTTCGGAATTAAACATTTAATGTTCCTTCCATTTGAAAGAACTGAGCATCCCTGTGTTGCCTACTCTTATGCCTCCATTCAGTGCAAGGCTTAAAGTGCCAACCAGGGGTTTTATGAGGTGGCTGAACCCTTGGGAGTGAATTGGAGGGCTGGTCCTTTCCCTGTTTATTCTAAGTGCTGTCAACCTTTTAAGTTCCTCCTCTTTATCTATTTTTATCCTCTCCATTTTTGAGTGTGTTTGACTGCTGCAGTCATGTTTTTAAAATGAATCCTAGTTTGAAAGGAAGGCATGTTTTGAGAGCCAGGGGTGCCGTTAAAGCATTGTAAAAGCTTGGGCTAATGGAACTTTGTTTTGATTAAGGGGATTCCCTGTGGAGTTTATTTGATTTCAGCTTGGTAAGGTGATGTCATTACTGGGTGGAGCTAAGATATCAGGCATTTTGTAGGAAAAGCACGTCAGTGCAGTTCTGGATGAAGCTCTGACCACAAGTGAAGCAGGTTGGAGAAAATGCTGGAAAATCTCAGCAGGTCTGGCAGCATCTATAGGGAGAGAAAAGAGCTAACGTTTTGAGTGCAATGACTCTTTGTCAAAGCTAACAGACAGAGAAAGTGGGAAATATTTATACTGTGGAGTGAGAATGAAAGATGAGTCATAACCACAGAAACCCAGGGAAACGGGTTGCTAATGGTCACAGAAACCAAGGGGAAAGAGTCTAACCCCGACTTTGTTATCCCTTGAAGAAGTGAGGGAGGTTGCTCTCTGCAGTTCAGTAAAAGAGATAACAGTCTTTAAAGCAGTGTCGACTTGTCTGAGAAAAAGGGGGAACTGAAACAAGCTGCAAAATAGCTTCCGAAGATGTACAGCCAGAGTTTCTGCATGGGTCTGACAGGAGTAAGATCTTGGCTGCAATTCTCCGAAACGACGGCTAAGTATTGATGCCGGCGTAAACACAGGAGTGGTCCATGACGGCGTCAATAGGCCCCAAAGTGCAGCGATTCTGCCCAGAAGGGGACAGCACGGGTGCCACGGGAAGTGTGGGGGCGTGGCCCCAGGCCAGCGTCAGAGATGCTTACCGCGTATTTGGCGCAGTGCCGCGGCGCCCTCAAACAGACGCGGAGACCACCCACAGACAGCCAATGCTTCAAGATGCCCAACCGCTGCGCAGCGCCCCGGTTCATGGACCGCAACATCAAAACGCTCCTGGACGCTGTTGAGCAGAGGAGGGGGGACCTGTACCCCAGACCCGGCCGCAGTATCGCAGCCAACATTGTCCGACATACGTGGAGGTAGGCGAGGCCGTCAGCGCGTTGCACTGACACCCAGATCAGGCAAGCAGTGTCGCAAGAAGATGAACGACCTACTCAGAGCAGCCACGGTGAGTACCCAGCACTGTGCCCAAGGCACCAATCCCCTACCTGCCCCCCCACACATGTGGCACCACCACCCCTCCCCAGGGGGATGGTACAACCCCAGCCATGACCCACATGGTTGCACCCACCCATGCCAGCCGCATTGGCTGGATGCCCTGTGCACCTATGCCAACATAGACGCAACTGTTGGATGTCCTGAGGCTGCCATGGAGGAGTAGGTTGCACATTTGATAGCTCCCACATGTGATGGATCTTTGAACCTTTTTCCCCTGTTTTTTTCCGGATTTTATGGGATAAATCAGTGAAGAGTGAATCAGTAAGGAGAAATCCCCCGTCCGGTGTATGGAGAATTTGACCAGAAGTGGCCGTGTGAGAAGCCAAAGTCCTACAAGGAAGATGCCAGCAGAGCTGGCAACGCTGGAAAGCATGGCAGAGAGCAATGGCCGCGGGGAAATGGCACAGTGGTCGGTGGAGCAGTTGGTGGAGTTTTTTGAAGATTGCTTCGCCAAGCTGAAGAAGGACACGCTGGACCCGATCAAGGCTTCAATTGATCAGGTGGTGCAGAATCAAGAAACCTATGGACATCCAGGAGGTGGAGAAAAAGGTGTCTGAGCACCTAACCGTGCTGGAGACCAGGGTGGTGATGATGAACGACCGCAAGAAAAGAATGCAGAAGCTGGAGAACAGATTCACGAGCCAGAATCTCAGAATTGTCGACCTCCCTGAGGGCAGTGAGGGATCGGATGCGAGGGCTTATGTGACGGACATGCTGGAGACGTTGATTGGGGCTGGGGCGTTCCCTTGGCCCCTGGAAGTGGATAGAGCGCACAGAGCACTCGCGAGGAAGCTCCGAGCGAACGAGCCGCCGAGGGCGATGGTGCTACGTTTGCACCGATTCCTGGACAAGGAATACGTTTTGCGGTGGGCCACGAAAGAACGGAGAAGTGGGACAACTGTGAGTTGCACATTCATCAGGACCTAGGAACGGATTTGGCCAAGGTTCAATCGGGCAAAAATGACCCTCTTTAAGAAGGGGGTGAAGTTTGAGATGCTGTACCCAGCTTGTCTTTGGATCACACATGAGGAACTGGACTTCTACTTTGAAACACCAGACGAGGTATGGACTTTTATGAAAGAAATGAGGCTGGAGGCGAACTAAAAGACACTGAAGCCTTGGAGAAGTACTACAGCGGCGATTTGTTGTGCTGGATTGTATAAATATAAGTAGTGCTATGTGAAATAAGGGCTGTTTGGATGGTTAAAGGTTGCTTTGTCTTGCAGGGAGCTGGTTAGGGGGGTTTGGGTTTGGGTTTGGCTCTGTTTTTGGGTGATTATTTTTCTAAAGTGACTGTTCCTTCATTGTTTTTTCTGATGTTTGTTTATGGGGAATGTGATGCTTTTAAAATTGTTTATCCATGTGGGGCGAGAGGGGAGAGAACAATAGGGAGGCAGACTGCTTGGTGCCAGGGGCGGCGCTATCAAGTCAGCATCGGTCAGCTGACTCTCGGAAGCGTAGTGGGGGGTGAGCAGGTGTTAAGCTGGAGCTTGTCTTGGGGGCTTGGGTTTCTAGGTGGGAGGGAGGGGGCGGGGTGAGCTGCTTTGCTGACAGGGGAGGAACTGTCACTCGGGGACAAATGGGACGTCGGGAACGGCAACTGCCCGAGTGGGGACTCGAGGAGGCGGAGGGCGCGAGCTCAAGGCTGGCCTAAAAAGGGTGAAGACTAGTCGGCATGGGGGTGTGGGGTGGCTGGAAGGCCCCCCCCCCTCCGACCAGGATGATCACCTGGAACGTCAGAATGTTGAATGGGCCAGTCAAGAGGGCTCGCGTGTTTGCGCATTTGAGGGGACTGAAGGCGGAAGTGGCAATGCTACAAGAGACACATCTAAAGGTTATAAACCAGACCAGATTGAGGAAGGGATGGGTCAGCCAAGTATTCCACTCAGGGCTGGACTCAAAGACCAGGGGAGGAGCGATCTTGATCAGCAAATGAGTGGCATTCGAGGCAGGGAGAATCATGTCAGACAAGGGGGGTAGGTACATAATGGTGAGTGGGAAGCTGGAGGGGGTGCGGGTGGTACTCGTGAACATATATGCTCCGAATTGGGACGACATGGAATTTATGCGGCGAGTTTTAGTAAGATCCCAGACTTAGAGTCACACAACCTGATTATGGGAGAAGACTTTAACACAGTCATTGATCCAGATTTGGGCCGGTCAAAATCCAGGACGGGGAAGAGGCCGGCTGCGGCAAATAAATTGAAGGGTTTTATGGAATATATGGGGGAAGTAGGCCCATGGAAGTTTGCACAGCTGAGGGCGAAGGAGTTTTCCTTTTTCTCACATGTCCATAAGGTATACTCTCGCATCGACTTCTTTTGTTCTGAGCAGGGCACTAATACTGGAGGTAGTGGATACTGAGTACTCGGCAATCGCAGTGTCGGATCATGGCCCGCATTCGGTGGATCTACAGGTTAGTGTGGAGAGAGGGCAATGCCCGCTTTGGAGACTGGATGTGGGGCTGTTAGTGGACGAAGCGATCTGTGGGCGGGATAACAAGTCCATCTTGAACTACCTGAAACAAATGATACAGGGAGGTCTCTGCAGCAACGGTCTGGGAAGCTTTGAATGCAGTAGTCAGAGGGGAATTAATCTCGATACGGGCCCACAGAGAAAAGGCGGAACGGGCTGAGAGGGATAGATTAGTGGAGGAGATACTCCAGGTGGACAGGAGATACTAGGAGGCCCCAGATGCGGGGCTGCTGGGGGAGCCGCGGAGGTTACAGGCGGAGTTTGGGCTGTTGACCACAGGGAAAGCGGTGGAACTGTTGAGGAAGACCATAGGGGCGATCTATGAGTACGGGGAAAAGGCAAGCAGAATATTGGCGCACCAGCTCAGAAAAACGGAGGCGGCTAGGGAGATAGGTAAAGTAAATGGTAGAGGCGGGAATACTGTCCTGGACCCAGCGGGGGTAACAAGGTGTTTAAGGACTTTTACAGTAAATTATATGAGTCGGAACCCCCGGCTGGGGTGGAGGGGATGAGGCAGTTTTTGGATCAGTTGAGGTTCCCGAGGGTAGAGGAGGATCTGTTGGAAGGGCTGGGAGCCCCAATTGAGATTGAGGAAATAATTGAGGGGCTGGAGGGCATGCAGTCGGGCAAGGCCCCGGGGCCTGACGGGCTTCCCGGTGGAATTCTATAAGATGTTTTCAGAGATATTGAGCCCACTGCTGGTTAGGACATTTAATGAAGCAAGAGAGAAGGGGGCCCTCCCCCCAACAATATCGCAGGCCTCGATTTCATTGATCCTGAAAACGGGAGAAGGATCCGGAGCAATGCAAGTCATACAGGCCAATTTCTCGACTGAATGTGGACTCCAAACTGCTGGCTAAGATACTGGCCACAAGGATAGAGGATTGTGTCCCGGGGTGATAGGGGAAGACCAGACGGCATTTGTTAAGGGCAGGCAACTCAAGGCCAATGTTCGAAGGCTTATAAATGTTATTATGATGCCTTTAGAAGGAGAGGAGGTGGAGGTGGTGGTAGCGATGGCTGTAGAGATGGCTTTTGATCGGGTGGAGTGGAATTACCTGTGGGAGGCACTGGGAAGGTTTAGGTATGGTGAGGGCTTTAGTAACTGGGTGCGGTTGCTCTATCAGGAATCAGTAGCAAGTGTGCGTACAAACCGGCTGAGGTCGGGGTACTTTAAACTACACCGAGGGACGAGGCATGGGTGCCTCCTCTCCCTGTTACTGTTTGCTCTGGCCATAGAGCCATTGGCCATGGCATTAAGGGCCTCTAGGAACTGGAAAGGGTTGGTTCGGGGGAGGGGGGAAGGGGGGGTTCGAGCACCAGGTCTTGCTCTACGCAGATCATAGAATCATAGAATATTGAATTTACAGTACAGAAGGAGGCCATTCAGCCCATTGAGTCTGCACCGGCTCTTGGAAAGAGCACCCTACCCAGGCCCACATCTCCACCCTATCCCCATAACCCAGTAACCCCACCCAACACTGAGGGCAATTTTGGACACTAAGGGCAATGTAGCATGGCCAATCCACCTAACCTGCACATCTTTGGACTGTTCTTGTATATTTCAGACCCGTTGGAGGGGATGGGGGAAGTAATGCGAATCCTGGGGGAATTTGGCAATTTTTCGATGTATAAATTGAACATGGGGGGAAAAGCGAGATATTCGCGATCCAGGCAAGAGGACAGGAGAAGAGACTGGGAGAGCTGCTCCTAGAATGGTCGGGAAGAGCTTTCGAAATCTGGGAATCCAGGTGGCCCGGGAAAGCACAAGTTAAATCTATCCCGGTTGGTAGAACAAATGGAAGGGGGCTTTTAGAGATGGGGCAAGCTCCCGCTATCACTGGCGGGGAGGATACAGACCATGAAAATGACGGTCCTCCCCAGATTTCTGTTTGTCTTTCAGTGCCTCCCCACCTTCATCCCAAGGGCCTTTTCCAAGCAGGTGAATAAGGTTATTTTGGGCTTTGTGTGGGCGGGTAAAACCCCACAAGTGAAGAAAGTGTTGCTGTGGCGCAGTAGGGGGGAGGGTGGGTTGGCGCTGCCAAACTTCTGCAATTACTACGGGGCGGCTAATATAGCCATGATTAGGAAGTGGGTAGTGGGGGAGGGGTCGGTATGGGAGCTGATGGAGGCGGCGTCATGTAAAGACACCAGTCTGGGAGCATTGGTAACGGCACCTCTGCCATTCTTGCCGGCCCGATACTCCACTAGTCCGGTGGTGGCGGCGGCCTTGAGGATCTGGGGGCAATGGAGGAGATATAAGAGAGTGGAAGGAGCAATGGTTTGGACCCCGATTTATAATAATCATCGGTTTGTACTGGGTACGCTGGATGATGGGTTCCGGAGATGGCAAAGGGCAGGAATTAGAAGGATGGGGGATCTATTTATGGATGGGAGCATTCCCAGCTTGAAAGCCTTGGAGGATAAATTTGAATTGCCAGCAGGGAATGGGTTTAGGTATTTGCAGGTGAGAGACTTCCTGAGAAAACAGGTGCCAGCCTTTCCGCTGCTGCCGCCACGGGGGATACAGGATAGAGTAGTTTCCAGTACCTGAGTGGGAGAGGGGAAGGTTCCAGATATTTACCAGGAGCTTTCGGAGGTGGAGGAAACTCAGTGGAGGAGCTTCAGGGCAAGTGGGAGGACGAGCTAGGAGGAGAGATAGAGGCGGGTCTATGGGCGGATGTCCTAAGCAGGGTTAATACCTCCTCATCTTTTTTTTTTTTTTTTGAAGTTTTTTATTTAACACAAATTTGTAACAGTTACAAAGCGAAAAATGGCCCTGTGCAAAGAGCCTTAACATAGTGAAAACGAACAGTGGGAAAGAATAAACATGTTAATAAATGTTGAAACCAAAAATCCTTCCATACGGCACTTTCCCTGCCAGCTCTGTTTCCCCATGCCACACGTGTTCAACTACACTAAGCTAACGTGGCCCTAACCCTCTTCTCCCCCCCCGCCCCCCCCCCCCCCCCCCCCCCCCCCCGGCCTGGTCTCCCCTACTCCCCCAGGCCTGGCCTGCCAGGTCAGCCCTGCGCTTGGCCCTAGCTCGCCCCGCCCCCCCTCCGATCTCCCTGGTGCCCCCTGACCTACGCTAGTCACACTGACCCCTGCCCTTGGCGCCTACCTGTCTCCCGTCCCAGCGCTCAGGCCCTCCCCCCACACGCCAGGGACCCATTAACCTAATTGTATCCCACCGAGCCCTTTCAAGTCCCGTGACTAGCCCCTAGCCCATCCCCCCATCAGAGGCCCCGATCTCGCACCAGAAGGTACCACGCACAGGCCCCCCCCTCCCCCCCATTGCGATCCCCCCAAAGGACCCTAAACAGTGCGCCCTCCAACCCCCACTCTCTGTCCAGGCTGAAAACAATCTTAGATAAAACATTACAGTACAGGATAGTTTAACAAACCGCCGCCACACAAAATGTCTGAAAGCCCCGAGTCCTTTAGTTCCAGTCCAGCTTCTTTTTCTTAGTAAAAGTCCTAGTCAGAGCAACTTTAAGTTAACAGGCCGCCGCCACTGTACAGCACTGAAAGAACTCAGTGCCCATTAGTTCAAGTCCAGCTTCTTGTCTTTAATAAAGGTCCAAACCTGTTCTGGTGTCTCAAAGTAGTAGTGGAGTTCCTCAAACGTAACCCAAAGCTTTGCAGGATATAGCATTCCAAACCTCACCTCCTTTTTGTAGAGGGCTGCCTTTACCTTGATGAATCCTGCACGCCTCTTGGCCAGCTCCGGTCCCAAGTCCTGGTAAATGCGCACCTCGCAGTTCTCCCATCTGCTGCTCCCCCCGGCCTTGGCCCATCGCAGCACACGTTCCCTGTCAGCAAGCCGGTGAAAGCGGACCACCAAGGCCCTCAGTCGGTCGCCCATCCTGGGCTTCCTTGCGGGGGCTCTATGTGCCCCATCCAACTCCAGGGGTCGAGGGAAGGCCTCCGGTCCCATCAGCGCCTCAAGCATACCCGTCACGTATGCGCCCACATCCGACCCCTCGCAGCCCTCGGGGAGGCCAACGATTCTTAAATTCTGCCTCCTGGCTCTGTTCCCCAGCTCTTCAAGCTGCTCCTGCATCCTTCTCTGACGGGCGTTCAGCTCCTCCACCTCGTGCTCCAGCTCCGTTACCGTGCCCTCCTGACTGGAGAGCTTCGCCTCGACCTCCCTGAGCGCCTTCCCTTAGGCCGCCTGTGTCTCGACCATTCGGTCCATCACCGCTCTCATCGGGTCCAGCGTGTCCCTCCTCAGCTCGGCGAAGCAGTTCTTGAAAAACTCCATCTGCTCCTCCCTTGGCCAGTGAGCCTCCGCTCCTCGGTCCCCGCCGTCCGCCATGCTTGGCCGCCCGGCCTGGGTTCCCCGCTGCTCCCGCTTCGATCCTTGCCGCTCCACTCGACCGCTTCTGGTCCAGCCGCCCATACCCCGGGAAGAAAGCCTCTTCCCTGTCGTCTCCTCCACCGATTCAGGCTGCCAGGTACCTAAAAAGTCCGTAAACAAAGGTCCGTTTGCCCATCTCGGGCGGGAGCGATCCGACCTGCGACCTGCCTCCTCGAGGGCGCCACCGGAAGTCTAATACCTCCTCATCATGTGCCAGGCTTAGCCTGATACAATTTAAGGTAGTCCTCCGGGCACACATGACAGTGGCTGGGATGAGTAAGTTCTTCGGAGTAGAGGACAGGTCTGCGAGGTGCGCGGGAAGCCCAGCAAATCATGTCCACATGTTTTGGGCATGCCCAAAGCTTAGAGGGTTTTGGCTGGGTTTTGCTGAGGCAATGTCCACGGTACTAAAAACACGAGTGGTGCCGAGTCCGGAGGTAGCGAACTTTGGAGTGTCGGAAGATCCGGGAGTTCAGGGGGCGAAAGAGGCCGACGCCCTGGCCTTTGCCTCCCTGGTAACCCAGAGACGGATCTTATTATAGTGGAGGGACTCGAAACTCCTGAGGGTAAAGACGTGGGTTAGTGACATGGCTGGGTTTCTCAGTCTCGAGAAAACAAAGTTTGCCTTCAGAGGGTCAATGTTAGGGTTCACCGTTCAGCCGTTCGTCGACTTTCTCGGGAAAAATTAAAATGTCATCAGATGCAGTATTCCAAGGTGGGGGGAGGGGGGGATTGTTGTTTTATGGTTGAGGTGCGTGAAGATTGAGATGGGGGTGGAAATGTTTATTTTACCATGTTGACGTCATTGTTTATGTTATTGTTATAAAAATCTTCAAATACCTCAATAAAATATTATAAGAAAAAAAAGACGCAACTGCTGGGCTGCATGCGGCGGACCTCCTAACACTGCTGATGTTTGTGTGCACCCCCCCCCCCCCAGGATAAGAGCGCCCATAACCGCCGAGAGCGGGAGAAAACTGGATGGGGTGCACCTAAACTGCGCCCCCTCACCGTGCATGAACAGGACGTAGCTGGCGGACCAAGGACCGGGAGGTTGCCCATGCCGAGATCGGGGGCGCGCCACCAAGTGAGACCCCCTCTGCCTGGCCCCAGCCCCTCACCCCACACTCACCCCACCCCTCATCCCACTCTTCACCCCACCCTCACCCCACACCCTCACCCCACCCCTCACCCCACCCCTCATCCCACTCTTCACCCCATCCCTTACCCCACCCCTCACCCCACCCTCACCCCTCACTCCACCCCTCACTGCACCCCTCACCCCACCTTCACCCCACACACTCACCCCACACCCTCACCCCACACCCTCACCCCACCCCTCATCCCACTCTTCACCCCTCACTCCACCCCTCACTGCACCCCTCACCCCACCCCCCACCCCACCTTCACCCCACACCCTCACCCCACCTTCACCCCACACCCTCACCCCACACCCTCACCCCACACCCTCACCCCACCCCTCTTCTCTCCCCACACCCTCACCCCACACCCTCACCCCACCCCTCTTCTCTCCCCACACCCTCACCCCACACCCTCACCCCACCTTCACCCCACACCCTCACCCCACACCCTCACCCCACCCCTCTTCTCTCCCCACACCCTCACCCCACACCCTCACCCCACCTTCACCCCACACCCTCACCCCACCTTCACACCCAACCCCCTCACCCCCGTCCACCTGTCTAACCACGCATGCTATATTGTGTGTTCCAGGACCACCCGCCGCCCCAGTCGGTGGAACATGCGGCTATCAACTCCTCCCGTGCTCGCTGGCCCAGCCAGTGGCGTTGGGCAACCTCACGTTCCTGTCCAGACCCAATGTTCCATACATTGCCCCCCCCCCCCCCAACTTCCTCATCTAGAAAGGAGTGCCCTTCGTCGTGATCCTCCCCCTCCTCCTCCAGCACATCGCCCCTCTGCTGGGCTATATTGTGGAGGATGTAGCAGACCACAATGATGCGGCCGACCCTCTCCGAGGGGTACAGGAGGGCCCCTCCAGAGTGGTCCAGGCACCAGCAGCCCAAAGCACCTCTCCACCACACCCCTGGTCGCACAATGGGCATAATTGTAACGATGCTCAGCGTCAGTCTCTGGCCTCCGTATAGGCGTCATCAGCCACGACCGCAACGGGTATCCTCTGTTGCCCAGCAACCAGCCCCGCAGCCAGGGGAACATGCTGGGAATGAGCGATTGGGCCAATATAAATGCGTCATGTACACTGCCTGGTTACCGGGCGCAGACATGCAGGATCTCCTGGTGGTCACAGACCACCTGCACATTCATGGAGTAGGTCCCTTTCCTATTCATGAACATCGCCTGTCATCCGATGGTGGCCGCATGGCGACGTGCACCCCATCGATCGCACCCTGGCCCATGGTATCCTGGAGACTGCGGCGAAGCCAGCTTCCCCGGCAGCCTGGTAGCCACGGTCCACAGGGAACTGAATGTACCGGTCCGCGATGTCAGACAGGGCGTCAGTCACTGCACGGATGCACCGGTGCACTGACCCCTGGGAGATGCCGGACAGGTCACCACTCGACGACTGGAAGGCCCCGATGCATAGAAGTTCAGGACGACTCGACGGCCACCGGGGGAGGGTGTCCACCCCCAGTCCCATGCGGTGCCAGGTGTGCCATCAGGTGGCAGATATGGGCGACGGCTTCCCAGCTCATCCGGAGTCTTCTCCTGCATGCCCTGTCCGGGAGGTAAGGAAGGATATGCGGCGCCGGTACATATGAGGCCTCATTGGGTGCCTCCGTGGCCATGGCAACGCCTCCTCCTGCCCCCCCCCTAACTCCTCCTCCTCCTCCTTCTCGACATCCTCGTCCCGTGGCTCTCCCTCGTCGTGGTCCTGCTCCTGCGTCTGTCGGGCGGGTGGCCCTCCAGTCTGAGCGACTGGCACCTGCTCCACTGCGGCACGCTCCTCTGCTGCAGCCTCCCTGTCATGCCCCTTCTCCAGCTCCCACAGCGCTTCATGCAAGGCAGCAGCCTCCGCCATGGTGGCCAAAAGCGCTGGAAGATGCCCGAACATTCTGATCTTCAGGGAGTGGAGGTAGACAAAGTTTCATCGAACCCCCCTCCACAACCATGTGTCATGGGCTACATGGTCGCCCTAGTTGGCAGCTCACGCCCCAGCCACGCATGCCCCCCACCCCTGCCCGCCCCTTCAGAGCCCTGACTCTTGTCGCTCATCCCTCCTGCCAGGGCCACTGTCTGATGGCACTGCCCTCACCTGGAGATGCCGTGGGTACGGCCCTGGATCTACCCGCTGGTGGGTGCCGCCAGCTGGGTGGGGAGGCCCCATGGTGCGTCCGGCACACATCCGGACGGCCGAGATGCCTGGGCTGGGCTTGCGCCCGGGGTGGGTGCCCACCTGCGTGGCCGCCATCATGGTGCCCGTGGCATTGGCTCCACCCTGTCATGGAGGGCCCTGCCCGGACGCCATGGCTGTCTGCCCCACCCTTCCGAAACCCCCCCCCCCCCCGCCACCCACCCCGCCCCTCGCAGGTCCCGCCCAAGGTGCCGAGAATTGAACACACGGGCATGGAATTTGCATTGAGCATAGTGGTTAGGCTAAAATGACACAATTATTATGGAATAAATTGGACAGAGGCCTCGACAGTCATGGTCATAGAGATCTACAGCACAACACACCCTTCGGCCCATCGTGTCTGCGCCGGTCAAAAACAGCCAGCTAACTATTCCAATCCCATTTTCGCGCCCTTGGCCCATTGCCTTGTATGCCTTGGCATCGCAACTGCCCATCTAAATACTTCTCAAATGTTATGTCACTGCCTCACCACCCTTTCAGGTAACGAATTCTAAACTCCCACCACCGTCTGGGTGAAAAGGTTTTTCCTCACATCCCCTCTAAACCTCCTGTCCCTTACCTTAAACCTATGCCCCCTGGTCATTTTTCCCTCCACAAATGGGAAAAGTTTCTTCCTGTCTACTCTATCTAATAGAGTCGATATACTCATAATTTTATACATCTCAATTCTGTCCCCCCTCAGTCTCCTCTGCTCCAAGGAAAACAATCCCGGTCTATCCAATTTCTCTTCATTGCTAAAACTCTCCAGCCCAGGCAACAACCTTGTAAATCTCCTCTGCGCCCTTTCAAATGCCATCACATTCCTCCTTTAATGTGGATTCAAGAACTGCACGCAAGACTACAGCTGTGGCCTAACCAACATTTTATACAGTTCCAGCATAGCTTCCCTGCTGTTAAACTCTATGCCTTGGCTAATAAAGGCAGATATACCATGCCACCATTGTATTCACCTGTTCTGCTATCTTAAGGGACCAGTGTACTTTGTAGCCACCTGAGTTGGCCACTTCCCCACACAAAATGGAGAAACACAAAGACAGCAGGGAAATTGGACAATTCTAGAGAAACAAGCAGTTGGCAGACTTTTCCTGTGTATTCTGCCTGCAAAGAAAGCAGACAGCACTGAAACCAGCAGTTATACATATTGATGAGCGATCCCCGGGAACAATAGCTACAACAATTAGCTACATTTAAGACACTCAATAGCAAGTCAGACTCCTCGGCGTCAACGGGGGTCCGAAACAAAGGAGACAAAC
This sequence comes from Scyliorhinus canicula, assembly GCF_902713615.1. Classification (NCBI taxonomy): domain Eukaryota; kingdom Metazoa; phylum Chordata; class Chondrichthyes; order Carcharhiniformes; family Scyliorhinidae; genus Scyliorhinus; species Scyliorhinus canicula. The sequence goes on along the minus strand of NC_052152.1, from coordinate 130,240,755 downwards.
AAGCCAGAAAGAATCGCCCAGCGATCGAGGAACATGTCCCAGTATTGGGGAATTCAAACCAATCGATTGGTATGGGATCCAATCGATTGGAAGTAAGCTCGGGGTCCGCCCAAAAGGGCACGAAGCCCCTGGGACTTATAAAAGACAGGTCCCAAGTTCAGTTCACTCTCTTAGCCGGCCCTCCCAGCAGAACACCTTAGCAGCTCTCGAAGAACTTGACCGTAAAAAGGAGAGGCCTGGCCAATTGCTGCACCACCAAGTAAGTGTCATACAATGCATGCTACGAGATAGACACTCCTGACCCCTTAGTCCATACCAGTTGGAAGCCTGCAGATCCAGTACAGAGCAAGAGGCCATTGTTCCCTGATCCGACGGGTTCCCTTATCCAGATAAGTATTGGCCTATTAGTGGTAGGAATAGTTTAGTCTTTTAGTATTATATGCATGAGTAGCGAATAACTGTGTATTAATAAACGTGTCTTGTTTTGAACCTTACTAATTGGTGTATTGAGTCATTGATCTGAACTTGAACTTGAACCTCGTGGTGGTATAAGGATACCTGGCGACTCTAGAGCTAAGTAATAAAACAGAGCCAATTGAGTGTAAAGCGCACTCACCAGAACGAGCAACAACTTGCACACCAAGATCCCTCTGATCCTCGGTGCTTCCCAGGGTCCTGCCGTTTATCATGTATTCCCTTTCCTTGTGATGTCCATCCGGGGCCTGTTTTCAGCCAACCAACAAGCAGAAGAATAGCCGGGTAGCCAAGGAATCAGGGGAAAGTAGTCCAAGGCGGGGGGAGTTGTAGGGATAGATCGGAGGGGCGTGGGGGGGGGGGGGGGGGGGGGGGGGGGGGGGGGGGGGGGGGGGGGGTGGGGGGGGGGGGGGGTGGGGGGGGGGGGGGGGGGGGGGGGGGTGGGGGGGGGGGGGGGGGGGGGGATGTGGAACAGCTAAACCTAAAAGAAAAGAAAGGTAAACCTACAAAGAAAAGAAAGATGAACCACAGGAGAAGAGGAGAGTGGGCCAGAGGGTAATGGGCAGAAGTGGGGCGAGGGGGGAAGAGGAAAGAGGGAGGAGACAGAGAACAATATAGGGTAACCAGAGAGGGGGGAGGCAAGGGAATGACAGCCGAAGGAGAGCACGGGAAAACGACAACAAAACTTGGTCAAATACAGTAACAGAGAGCAAGGAAAATACGGGCGAAAGATGGTACGAACGGCCGAAGCGGAGGTGAACGCGCGACGACAACGGCAGCGAAAACAGTCCGGGAGAAGCAAGTAACAACACCAACACCAGATCCATTCTGGTATTGCCCTCTCTGTGTTGGACATAACTAATGTAATTGTTTCTCCGGCACCCAAATGTATATGTACCTCCCCAGTCCCCCCCCCCCCTCCCCAAACAAACAGGTGCCTACGTATGTGTTGAAAATAATATTGCTAACTGCACAGAGTTGCTGTTGTTGAGCTAGTGCACAATATCCTACCAGTTTTTTTCTTCTCTTCTGTATATATATATATTTTATTCTGTGTACATAACTGTCAATATACTTTGTTCAAAAACCCAATAAAAAACATTTATAAAAAAAAGATTTGTTTCCAATAGTTTTCCCACCATTGAGGTTATCACAGCTTGCAGAGAATCAGGGAAAATTGGATAGTGACTTCTGAATTTCCATGTTTATCTGGGCATAAGAGGCAGAAAGGAGACTCTGAGTGGTCTGGTAGGCTTAAAAGGAGACACATCCTCCTTGAGGAAAAGTTAACTATTACAATAGGGCAGTGTTTAAACCGAGCACTGAGCATGGAGAGAGGCTGCTGGAACAGTGGATAGGGGATGTCATGATAAGATGCATTCGCTGACTATGACCATCCAGGTGAGTTCATTAGTTAGTGTGCCACTGCTGCCCAATCCTCAATTTCAGAATCTGGGAACTGGCACCCTGGCTACTTTCTCCCAATTCCTTCTAAGTGTTGCGCCTGAAGGCCCCCTAACTGCCACAGAACCATGGTGCTTCTCCTGTCCACTTCTAGTGCTCATTCCTCCTGTTCTGCACCCTTGAGTCGGGAGCCCTGTCACTGTCTCTCACTTTCTCCTCTCTCTCAGTGTCCCATTTTTTTGTTTACAATTGCAGGAATAATATTCATTTGCAATTCAAGTCTTTAATTTCCTCCCGAGTTCCTGGGTGGCATGATAGCACAGTGGTTAGCACTGTTGCTTCACAGCTACAGGGTCCCAGGTTCGATTCCTGGCTTGGGTCACTGTCTGTGCGGAGTCTGCACGTTCTCCACGTGTCTGCGTGGGTTTCCTCCGGGTGCTCCGGTTACCTCCCACAAGTCCCAAAAGACGTGCTTGTTAGGTGAATTGGACATTCTGAATTGTCCCTCAGTGCACCCGAACAGGCACCGGAATGTGGAGATTAGGGGCTTTTCACAGTAACTTAATTGCAGTGTTAATGTAAACCTACTTGTGACATAAAGATTTTTTTAAAAATCTCTGCTGGAACAGTCTAATTATTTTATTTCTCCTGTCATTGGTTCCCACATTGATAATGACTTTTGTCTGTTCCCTTTCCACTCTCAACATGTTTTGCATCCGCTCTCAATGGCAGTAATCCACTGGGAACCCACAGCACATATATGGAATAACTCATGGCTTAGGAAAAAAGGTAAGACATGCGGCAAAATAGACATGCCCAAGATACATAAGTGCATAGCATGCAAACGATGTCACCGAGAATGTCATGCAATGGTATTTGTGGCAATCCTGTCTGTTGATGATGTGAGATATAAATCATGGTGTGACATGTTCTGGTGTGACATGAACAGATAACAGTGAGAGCAGGACTGGCTTTCTCAGCAAAAGAGAATTGAACTGAACGCAGTTCCCTCTCCCAGCAATGCTGCATTCCACCTTCTGCTTTCCCCAGGCAGACCCCAAATGAAACTGGTGAGCAGAACTAGTGGGGATAAGGGCTGGCTGAAAGTTCAACCTACTCTTTCTGACAAAGCCAGAAGCAGTGTGATTAATTTTACACATTCTTATTGAACTCAGGGCAGGTCAGCAGTTTCCACAAGTGACAGGGTTCAAACAGCAGACCCCAGGAATTGAATAAAGGAAGCATGAATTTGCATTTGTATAAGGTTTTGCATGGGCTGCCTAAAGTGCTGCAAAACCAATCAACACATTTTGTAGTCATTGGTGTTGGCAAACACAACAACTAATTTGTTCACAGGATCCCACAAGTAGCAAATTCCACAAATGTCCAGGTTTTGAAACATTGATTAAGGGATAAAAATTGGCCTCGGCACCTGGGATAATTCTTCCACGCTCTTCTTCAAAGTTGTGCCGTGGAATCTTTCTGTCCAGCTAGAAGAATTGATTTAACATTCCCACCAAGGTCAGAGCCTCCGGCAGTGCAGCATTACTTCAGTGCTGCATTGAAGTGCCAACCGAGATTTTGTGCTGAGGTCTGTGAATGGAACTTGAATCTGCAAACCTCTGCCTCGGAGGCATGAGTGCTCAGATAAGATAAATTAGATAAACCTACACCGGGGTGGTTGCTTGCATTTGGAAAGCTCGAGGGAGTTGAGTGGAGTGATAATGAGTAGATTAAACTATGAGGGACATGAACCAATGGTTGTTGCCATGCGCAGGAACTAACATTGACAATGAACGAGTATATTGACTGAAAATACCACATGGTGTGACTGTGCCGAAGGGAAAGTTACACTGCCTTTTGTTTGCCTGGCAGAATACTAATCTCCCGCCATTGTCCAACTGATCACAAGTGTGTCAGCACAAAGGCTGACGCACTTGTGACCAGTTGGACAATGATACTCAATTGCATCATTTCGGTGCTGGGATGAAAAGTAAACTGCTTAGCTCAAACTTTTCAATTCAACTGAATCTAATCAGCCAGATTCAGCTATTAACCAATTGTTATATACTATGCACAACAGTCAGTGCACAGATCTTCGCGAGATCTTGAAGCTGTGGCTGCAAAGTGTAGAATTAATGATGGAGCAGACTGGAGAACGGCCTACCCCTGCTCCATAATTGGAAGAGCCAGCCAGCAGTAGAGTAATAAATAGCAAGGTATTAGGTGAGGTCAGATTTAGAGGGAATGCAAAAGGACCTAAATTAGGTTAACAGTGCAAACACTTGAAATGTGGTAAATAAGGTAGGTGAGCAGACGATGTGGGAATATGGTGTTGTGGTGATAACGGAGATCTGTTCACAAAAGGGCAGCACTGGCCACTAAATATTCCTACATGCAAGGTGGCCAGCAATGATGGGTTACCAAAGGATCAGTGTTTTACATAGAATTTACAGTGCAGAAGGAGGCCATTCGGCCCATCGAGTCTGCACCGGCTCTTGGAGAGAGCACCCTACCCAAGGTCAACACCTCCACCCTATCCCCATAACTCAGTAACCCCACCCAACACTAAGGGCAATTTTGGACACTAAGGGCAATTTATCATGGCCAATCCACCTAACCCGCACATCTTTGGACTGTGAGAGGAAACCGGAGCACCCGGAGGAAACCCACGCACACACAGGGAGGATGTGCAGACTCCGCACAGACAGTGACCCAAGCCGGAATCGAACCTGGGACCCTGGAGCTGTGAAGCGATTGTGCTACCCACAATGCTACTGTGCTGCCCAGCACTGGGACCATTGCTATTCACAATTTACATTAGCGATTCGGACTTTGAAATCTAAAACGTAATTTCTGAATTTGCTGGTGACACCAAATTAGTCAATACGAAGAAGGGCTGCAACAAATTACAGGACATTAATAAGCTTGCAGAACAGGCAAATGATTAACAAATGAAATTCAACATGGATAAATATGAAATAGTATATATTAGCCACATCATTGGCTCCATTAAGGAAGAATCAGTGGTGGCAATGGGGAGATCCCCAAGAGGAAGCCTTCTGAGTCATGAAGCAAGCATAGCAGTCGTCAAACCTCTTGGTGCAGTTTGACCTGGGAAAATCAATCGTGCTGACATGTGTTGCGTCCCCTTACAATTTTATCCCACCAAATGGGAGATGGTTCAGAACGTTTTATTGCCTTTGCTTTAAGGAATCTTTCTGAAGCAGAACAAGGAGTGCTTAGCGGTTATATGTGATATTCGGTGTGAAGAAATTTCACTAGTATGTGTTCAGTCAACGGTTTGACATAGTGACTGACCATGAGCTGGTTACTGGGCCTATTAAGGGAAGATAAGCTCATACTGTCCACAGCCTCAGCGAGGATGCAGCATTGGGTCCTGCTGTTGGCGGCCTACACCTGGATGCAAATTGCTAATGTGGATGCATTAAGTTGCCTGCTCCTACCAAAGAGCATTCTGCCACCACCAGTACTCCAGGAGATCACTTTAGCTTTAAACTTCCTCGACACACTGCCTGTTTCCGCGGGCATATCTGCAACTGGGCCCAAAGAGACCCTTCTTTCGAAGGCTAAACCTTTGAATGATACAGCCTGGCTGGCATTACGAGTAGTCCGAACAGCTGCAGCCCTATTTCACTCACCATCAGGACGAGTTGACATGTGAAGACAGTGTGATTCTGTGGGGATCACAGTGGTTGTCCTGCCTCAGGCCAGGGGGGGCCCTCCTTCACGAGCTACATAGCGCCCACACAGGGCAAAGGTGAAGATGTTGCCGCAGAATTATGTCTGGTGGCCAAGTATAGTTAAAGTAATTGAAGAATTAGTACAGTGCCAGCCTTGCCAAATGCAGCAATCTTTGTCACCTTCAGCCACCCTTCATACTTGGGAATAGCTAGGCCACCGATGTTGATTATGCAGGCCCGTTTATGGGAAAGATACATGATACATAGAAGATAGGAGCAGGAGGAGGCCTTTTGACCCTTCGAGCCTGCTCTGCCATTCATCACGATCATGGCTATCATCTACCTCAATAGCCTAATCCTGCATTCTCCACATAGCCTTTGATCTCATTCTCCCCAAGTGCTATATCCAGCCGCCTCTTGAATATATTCAATGGTTTAGCATCAACTACTTCCTGTGGTAATGAATTCCACAGGCTCACCACTCTTAGGGTGAAGAAATGTCTTCTCATCTCTGTCCGAAATGGTTTACCCTGAATCCTGAATCAGGTGACGTCCCAGAGGACTGGAGAATAGCCAATGTTGTTCCTTTGTTTAAGAAGGGTAGCAAAGATAATCCAGGGAACTACAGGCCGGTGAGCCTTACATCAGTGGTAGGGAAATTACTGGAGAGAATTCTTCAAGACAGGATCTACTCCCATTTGGAAGCAAATGGACGTATTAGTGAGAGGCAGCACGGTTTTGTGAAGGGGCGGTTGTGTCTCACTAACTTGATAGAGTTTTTCGAAGAGGTCACAAAGATGATTGATGCAGGTAGGGCAGTGGATGTTGTCTATATGGACTTCAGTAAAGCCTTTGACAAGGTCCCTCACGGTAGACTGGTACAAAAGGTGAAGTCACACGGGATCAGGGGTGAGCTGGCAAGGTGGATACAGAACTGGCTAGGTCATAGAAGGCAGAGATTAGCAATGGAAGGGTGCTTTTCTGATTGGAGGGCTGTGACTAGTGATGTTCCACAGGGATGAGAGCTGGGACCTTTGCTGTTCGTAGTATATATAAATGATTTGGAGGAAAATGTAACTGGTCTGATTAGTAAATTTGCAGACGACACAAAGGTTGGAATTGCGGATAGCGATGAGGACTGTCAGAGGACACAGCAGGATTTAGATAGTTTGGAGACTTGGGCGGAGAGTTGGCAGATGGAGTTTAATCCGGACAAATGTGAGGCAATGCATTTTAGAAGGTCAAATGCAGGTAGGGAATATGCAGTGAATGGTAGAACTCTAAAGAGTATTGAAAGTTAGAGAGATCTAGGTGTACAGGTCCACAGGTCACTGAAAGGGGCAACACAGGTGGAGAAGGTAGTCAAGGCATACGGCATGCTTGCCTTCATTGGCCGGGGCATTGAGTATAAGAATTGGCAAGTCATGTTGCAACTGTATAGAACCTTAGTTAGGCCACACTTGGAGTATAGTGTTCAATTCTGGTCGCCACACTACCAGAAGGATGTGGAGGCTTTAGAGAGGGTGCAGAAGAGATTTACCAGGCTGTTTCCTGGTATGGAGGGCATTAGCTATGAGGAGCGGTTGAATAAACTCGGATTGTTCTCACTGGAACGACGGAGGTTGAGGGGCGACCTGATAGAGGTCTACAAAATTATGAGGGGCATAGACAGAGTGGATAGTCAGATGTTTTTCCCCAGGGTAGAGGGGTCAATTACCAGGGGGCATAGGTTTAAGGAGCGAGGGGCAAGGTTTAGAGTAGATGTACGAGGCAAGTTTTTTACACAGAGGGTAGTGGGTGCCTGGAACTCGCTGCCAGAGAAGTGGTGGAAGCAGGGATGATAGTGACATTTAAGGGGCATCTTGATAAATACATGAATAGGATGGGAATAGAGGGATACGGACCCAGGAAGTGTAGAAGATTGTAGTTTTGTTGGGCAGCATGGTCTTGGAGGGCCGAAGGGCCTGTTCCTGTGCTGTACTTTTCTTTGTTCTTTACTCTAACATCTTCCCTGCATCTACCCTGTCTAGTCCTGTTAGAATTTTATAAGTCTCTATGAGATCCCCCCCCTCATTCTTCTGAACTCCAGCGAGAACAATCCCAACAGAGTCAATCTCTCCATCCCTGACAGTCTCGCCATCCCTGGAATCAGTCTGGTAAACCTTCGCTGCACTCCCTCGAGAGCAAGAACATCCTTCCTCAGAAAAGGAGACCAAAACTGCAGACAATATTCTAGGTGTGACCTCACCATTGCAGCAACACATCCCTGCTTCTGTACTTGAAACCTCTCGCAATGAAGGCCAATATACCATTAGCCTTCTTTACCGCCTGCTGTACCTGCATGCTTACCTTCAGCGACTGGTGCACAAGGACACCCAGGTCCCGCTGCACACTCCCCTCTCCCAATTTACAACCATTCAGGTAGCAATCTGCCTTCCTGTTTTTGCTTCTAAAGTGAATAACCTCACACTTATCCAAATTATACTGCATCTGCCATTGATTTGCCCAGTTGCCCAACTTGTCCAGATCTTGCTGTAGGATCCCTGCATCCTCATCACAGTTCACCTTCCCACCCAACTTGGTATCATCTGCAAACTTTGAGATGCTACATTTTGTTCCCTCTCCAAATCATTAATATATATTGTGAATAGCTGGGGTCCCATCACCGATCCCTGTGGTACCCCACTAGTTACTGCCTGCCAATTTGAAAGGACCCATTGATCCCTACTCTTTGTTTCCTCTCTGCCAACCAGTTTTCTATCCACCTCAATACACTTACCCCAATCCCATGCGCTTTAATTTTCCACAATAATCTCTTATGCGGGACTTTGTCAAATGCCTTCTGAAAGTCTAAATATAGCACTTCGACTGTCTCCCCCTTGTCAACTGTACTGGTTACATCTTCAAAGAATTCCAAAAGATTTGTCAAGCTTGATTTCCCCTTCATAAATCCATGCTGACTCTGACTGATCCTGCCTGATGTCGCTGACTGATGTTTTTGGTGGTGGTAAATGCCCACTCATAGTGGCTATTGGTTCGAGCAATGAGGACCATCACCTTGGTAGCCATGGTAGATGCCTTGCGCTGTGTGTTTGCCATTAATGGGTCTCACGTGTCAATTGTTTTGGTCAATAGCAGCCCCTAGTGATGATTTCCAGGTTTTTGTGCAAGCTGTTGGCATACGACATACAAGGAAAGCCCCTTACCGCTTAGTGCTGAGAGGACCTTCCAAACTTTCAAGAATGCCATGAAAAAGCAATCTAATACATTCCTTCGCAGGAGATTTGCTAACTTTTTGTTATTGTACAACTCAATCCACCATTTCACCATAGGGGTCACACCAGTTGAGTTGATCTTGGACCATCAGGTGAGAACCTGATTGGATCTTGTGTTTCCAAATTTGGCAGGTTTTAGAAATTTGGTAGTTTTTAGAAGAGTCTCAAGGAGGGAGGGATGTGGTAGCGCAGCCCATTTAAGGGGGTGGGCTTAACAGACCACGTGACTGATTAAGGACCAAACACACAAGAGCTCTCAATGGGGAGATTGCACGGGGTCCTGGGAGTAGGATCCCAGACAGTATGGACCAGGGAGCCGAAGTGTTGAGACACGTTGTATAGTGTTCTATGCCTGTTACTTACTGTCTTTGCCTTTCATCAATACACCCCTTTGTTAACTACTGGACGCCTCCAGTGTATGTCTTGAGCCATCATAGGTGGAAATTCTGAACTGTGCTCAGGAGAATTGTCTTGATCAGCATGTTTGTGGCCCTATGAGGATGATATCTAGATCTGGGGATGATGATGATCGAGTTGATGATGTGTCAGTAAGAACATTTAGGGAACTGTGATCATGTTATCATACGGTTTAGGAGAGCCATGAAAAGGGACATAGAGCAATCTAGAATAAAAATACAAAATTAGAGGAGGATCAGTTACAGTGGGAGGAGAATCGATCTGTCCCAGTTAAATTGGAATCAAAGACTGGCAGGCAAAACTGCAATGGAACAATGGACTGTCTTTAAGAGGAGATGGTTCAGGGACAGTCGAAGTACTTTCCCATGAGGGGGAAAGGTAGGACACGCAAAGCCAGAGCTCCCTGGATGACAAAAGAGTAAGATGAAACATCAAAACGGATGCATGTGATAGAGGACAGGTTAATAATAGTGAGAACTAGGCTCAATGTATTTCTGAGGTGAAGTTAAAGAGAAAATAAGAGGCAAAAAGAGGGTATGAGAAAGACTGGCAGCTAACATCAATGAGAATCCAAAGTTTTCTATAGGTATATAAAAAGTAAAAGAGTAAGAAGAGGAGGGGCGGTGCTGATTAGGGACCAAACAGGGGATATATGTATCGAGACAAAGGATACTAAGTGAGTACTTTGCATATATCTTTACCAAGGAAGAAAATGCTGCCAAAGTCATAGTGAAAGGAGAAATAGTTGAGATATTGGATAGGTTAACAACTGATCAATTTATTAATCAACCTCCTCTTTATAATTCACCAGGACCAGATAGGCTGCATCCGAAGAAGCTGAAAGAAACGAGGGGAAATTGGGGACTTCCTTCCCGTAATCGTTTAAACCTTCTGAAGATGCTAGGCTGGAGAATTGCATTTGATACACCCTTTTTTGAACAAAGAACAATACGAGCAATTGCAGGCCAGTAAGTTCAACCTCAGTGGTGGAAAATCTTTAAAAACAATAATCTGGGACCAAATCAATCAACTGGACAAGTGTGGATTAATTTAGACAAGCCAGCGTGGTTTTATTAAAGGCAAATTGTGTTTAAATATATTTACCCAATCAATCTTAGCCAGCTCTCCCCTCTGTAATTGAATTTTAAGTTTAAGATTTATTTTTGTCGCTCGAGTACATCACTTTCAAACTTAATATGTAATTCAATGATATGATCACTATTTCCCAGTAGATCTTTTACTATGATATGAATTAATCCTGCTTCTGCATAGAACTAAAATAGCTTGGTCCCTAATTGTTTCCACAATGTGCTGCTCCAAGAAACTGTCACAAAAGTACTCTACAAACTTATCTTCCAAACAACATTTGCCAATTGGATTGGTTCAGTCTACATGAAGATTAAAGGCCCTCATGATTATTATTTTGGCTTTGTTACATGCTCCAATTATTTTTTACTCAAGGCTGTCCAATGGTATAACTATTGTTAGTGTATCTATATAGTACTCCCACCAGTGTTCTATGACTTTTATTATGCCTAAATTCAATCTATATTGATTCTAGCTCCTGATATTCTGAGCCAAGATCCTTTCTCACTAACGCTCTATGTCATCCTTTATTATCATTACAATCCTCCTCCTTTTTCATGTTGTCTGGGGATATATTCTTTTTCAGGAAATTTCAATGGCTGTTTCAGATATGTGGTTCCATGTTAAAATTATTTAAGGCATCCACAAAAGATAAGTGGACAGATTGTTCGTGTTATATGGTCTGGGTAGAACTAGGGCCTAGCCAACCACTTAAACTTAATAGCGGGTTTTATTTTACCAAGAACAGTGAAACAGAGTTCTGGTGTTGTTGGCTGTGAATAACTGTTTTACTGCAATTCTTGAAAAGCAACTTGATCATATTGGAAGGAACGCAGCACGAGTTATTATAGGGACTAGATGGAGAAGCTGGGGGAGCCATTGAGGGCAGATTAATTTTTACCTGAGAATTCCCAAATCGGCTGTGGGTTCTTGGACTTTTCTGGAGATGGGGTAATTGTGCCTCTGCATCAATGGCCTCTGAGAGGCATAACCTACCTTGCACAGCTGATGTTTTGACAGAATTTGCTATTTATAAGAATCAATGGTGTTAGGGCGCCACCTAGTGCCACATTTTTAAATGATGTGGAGATGCCGGCGTTGGACTGGGGTGAGCACAGTAAGAAGTCTTACAACACCAGGTTAAAGTCCAACAGGTTTGTTTCAAACACGAGCTTTCGGAGCACGGCTCCTTCTTCAGGTGAATGGTTTCACCTGAAGAAGGAGCCGTGCTCCGAAAGCTCGTGTTTGAAACAAACCTGTTGGACTTTAACCTGGTGTTGTAAGACTTCTTACTGTACATTTTTAAATGGCATGCCATCCTCATCATAGAATAGGACAGCGCTCAAGACCATTCAGCTCATCAAGTGTCTGTGCTGCCTCTTTTTTTAAAAATGTTTTTATTCTCCATTTTCACATTTTCCTTCAAAATTTACACCCCACCAACAAACAATAAACGGTAACAGATACAAAGTCAATACCCTTAACATCAACAATGATCCCATCCTCCCACCACCCCAATCAACGGCCCACCTGTCAATAGATGCATCAAATAAAACAAACCCTCCCACGGTGGAAAAGAAAACAAAGGCGAAAAAGAGAAAGGAGTCCGGAATCGCCCATGGTCACCATTAACCTATAGAGTCCCCCCCCCCCCCCACCCCCCCGACGACACTCAATGCCATCCAACCTCCAAAAGAATACCGTAAATGACACCCAAGAGTTGTAAACCGCCCCTCCCCAACTCCTCCCCTCCACTTCCTCTTGTAAAAATCCTCCCCCCAATCTAGGTTCCTTCCCCCTACTTTCCAACCCGGCTAGACCCCTTGGACCCTGTTCTGCCAGGCTCCGATGGCCGCAGCCCCTCCCACCCCACCTCAACCCGTTCTCTGGCCAGCTTAGACCGGCCAGCGTGGAGGCTCCCTGCCCGAGTCTCTTTCCCCCTTGCCCGGCCCCAGGAAAAACCCAGAAGTCCCCTTTAGCACACAAACCCCGCATACACACCCACACCCCAAAGAACCTTCATTATGACTGAAAGTCCCATTTCTTCCCTTGTCCAAATATATACAACGTTGGCTCCTATAGTCCATACACCAGCATGCAGTGAAACAAAAAAAAGAAAAAAAATACAGTCATGAGGCTACATCGGTACATGACCATTTCTCAATTCTGTCACAGTCCTACTGCCTTCGCAAACTCCTCCGCTGCTTCCGCTGTCCCGAAATAAAAGTCCTTGAACTTGTAGGTCACCCTCAGCTTTGCTGGATATACTCTGCCGCACTGCACCTTGCTGATGTACAGTGCCCTCTTCACCCGGTTGAAAGCAGCCCGTCTCTTCACCAGCTCCACCGTAAAGTCCTGGTATACACGTATACCAGCTCCAGCCCACTGTACCACCCGCTTCTGCTTAGCCCAGCACAGGACCTTCTCCTTCACACTGTACCTATGGAAGCACAGAGTCACTATTCTTGGCGGCTCACTCGCCTTTGGTACAGGCCTCCATGACCAATGAGCCTGATCCAGTTCATATCGGGAGGGATCCTCCCTCAATAGCTTCGCCAACATCACGGCAAAATACTCAGTCAGCCTCGGTCCTTCCACTCCTTCGGGCGGCCCCACAATCCTCAAATTCTGTCGCCTGGATCTGTTTTCCAAGTCTTCCATTTTGCCTCGCAGATCCTTGTTGATCTCTACCACCTTCCGCATCTCCGTCCCCATCGAGGTAAGTTGATCACCATGCTGCAATAATGTCTCTTCAACTTCCTTCAGCGCCTCGCCTTGCTCCCGCACCTCCGCCACTGCACTCGCCACCGCCATCCTCACCGGGGTAATCGCCTCCTCCATCAGCGCTTTCAAAACCGCCCCCATCTCCTTCCTCATTGCCTCCAAGTGTTTTGTAAACTGCCTCTCGACTTCAATGGCCATCACCTTAGTTATTTCTTTAGCCGTAAGCAATGCAGCCTTCCCTGGTGCCCCAGCCTCCATTTTCTTTACTGACCCCACAGTGACCTTTCCACTCCCCGACGGACTTTCAGCCGCTTTTTTCACGGCCGTTATTTTGCTGATCTTCGACAGTTCCCCTCCCTGTGCTGTATCCAGACTTTTGCTGCTTCCACTTCCCTTGGGACCGGGCATTACCCCCCGACAATGTCGTTCCCGAACGGGAGCTCTCCAACGCGCGGCTGCCTCCCGCCCGCCGTCACCGGAAGTCCTGTGCTGCCTCTTTTGAAGAGCCATCCAGTTAGTTCCATTCCCTGTTGCATTCTCCACACCCCTACCATATTTTTCTCCTTCAAGTATTACCAATTTCATTTTGAACAGAAATATCCAATCTGTGTCTACATCCCAACCAAGCAATGTATTCAAAATCCTAACCATTTAGAACATAGGAATTAGGAGCAGAAGTAGGTAATCAGCTCTTCGAGCCTGCTCCACTATTCAGTCACATCATGGCTGATCTCTTCTTGGTCTCAAAGCCACCTCCCTATTTGTTCTCCACATTCCTTTAACCCATTTTTTAAAATCAAAAATCTAACTATCTCCCTCTTGAAACCATTTAATGATTCAAACGCCACCGTACTATGGGGCAGCGAGTTCCATAAATTCACCATGTGCGAGAAGTAATGCCTCCTCATCTCAGTTTTAAATCTACCGCCTCTCAACCTATATCTATGACCTTTTGTTCCAGATTGCCCCACAAGGGGGAACATTTGATCTACATTTACTTTATCAATCCCTTTTAGTATTTTATATTGCTTGATTACCTCCCCTCATCCTTTTAAACTCCAGAGAGTAAAAACCCAATCTGTTTAATCTCTCCTCATACATCAACCCCTTCATCCCTGGAATTAATCTGGTGAACCTCCTCTGAACTGCCTCCAATGCCACCACATCCTTCCTCAAATAAGGAGACCAAAACTGGACACAATACTCCAGATGTGGTCTCACCAACGCCCTATACAAATGCAACACTTCTCTACTTTTATACTCGTCCTTTTGCAATAACTGCTAACATTCCATTTGCCTTTCTTATTACATTTTGTACCTGCATACAGACTTTCTGCGATTCATGAACAAAGACGCCCAGATCCCTCTGCCCAGATGCATTTTCATAGAATCATAGAATTTACAGTGCAGAAAGAGACCATTCGGCGCATCGAGCCTAAACCGGCCCCTGAAAGAGCATCCTACCTAAGCCCATACCTCCACCCTATCCCCGTAACCCAGCAACCCCACCTAACTCTACAGGGCAATTTAGCATGAACAATCCACCTAACCCGCACATTTTGAATCTGCTTTCCATTTAGATAATAATTTGCCTGACTATTTTTTCGGCCAAAATGGATAACCTCACACTTATCCACAGTAAACCCCATCTGCTAGATTTTGACCAAATCTCCTAGCCTATCTATATCCATCTGTAAAATCTGTATCTGCTCTTCACTGCCTGCTTTCCCACCTATTTTAGTATCATCCGCAAATTATGCTATGTTACACTCTGTCTCTATGTTCCTATGAGCAGGCAGAAAATTGGAGTTGAAGCGAAAGGTCAGTCATGATCCTATAGAGCGGCATAGCAGCTCCATGGGCTGTCGGGCAACACCCATTTCCTGCATTCTGAGTTCCCTGTTGGATCTTGTAGTGACCTCCTATATTTCTGGCCTCTAATTTTACACTTCCCCACTCTCCCTGTGTTCACTCTCCACTTTATCAAAGCCATTTCTGATTTTAAACCGTGCTTCAGCAAGGTTTAAATTGGCAAGGTAAGATATTTTTCCTCGTATCATGTCTGATTTTTTTTGGCCAATCATTGTAACATTTGTGACCTCTGGTTATTGACACTCCAGCTATTATAAACAGCAGTCTTCAAGAGCAGGTTTATTGCAGTGAACCCATAGCCCAGTAACAAATGAAATGAGGTGCAGTTCATTTCATAGAATTTCATAGAATTTACAGTGCAGGAGGCCATTCGGCCCATCGAGTCTGCACCGGCTCTTGGAAAGAGCACCCTACCCAAGGTCATACCTCCATCCTATCCCCATAACCCAGTAACCCCACCCAACACCAAGGGCAATTTGGACCTTGAGGGCAATTTTAGCCTGGCCAATTCACCTAACCTGCACATCTTTGGATGTTCACTTCATGCTCTACAGTATATAATTGGTGCGGCCTGTCAGGAAGTCGGTTGCCTTCCTTTTGAAATGAAAAATGAAAATCGCTTATTGTCACAAGTAAGCTTCAATGAAGTTACTGTGAAAAGCCCCTCGTCGCCACATTCCGGCGCCTGTTTGGGGAGGCTGGTACGGGAATTGGACCGTGCTGCTGGCCTGCCTTGGTCTGCTTTTTAAAAGCCAGCGATTTAGCCCAGTGTGCTAAACCAGCCCCTATTTTTTTGTGGGGGGGGGGGGGGGGGGGGGGGGTTGTTCTTTCTTTTCTTAGTACTTTTTGTTATTGATATTTTGTGAAAATGTGAATAAAAATTATTTTTTTTAAAAAGGAAGTCGGTTGCCTGCTGAACATTACCTGGGACTTACATTGTCCTCACCACCCACAATCTTCAGGTCAAGTAGAATGCATGAACCGAACCCTGAAACAACGGTTAGCTAAATTTCACCAAGAAGCAATACCATAGCACCAGATGCTGCCAATGGCCTGTGCAGCATTAGGGTGACACAAACAGAATAATAACAATCTTCATTGTCACAAGTACAAAGAACAAAGAAAATTACAGCACAGGAACAGGCCCTTCGGCCCTCCCAGCCTGCGCCGATCCAGATCCTTTATCTAAACCTGTCGCCTATTTACCAAGGATCTACTTCCCTTTGTTCCCCGCCCGTTCATATATCTGTCTAGATGCATCTTAAATGATGCTATCGTGCCCGCCTCTACCACCTCCGCTGGTAAAGCGTTCCAGGCACCCACCACCCTCTGCGTAAAAAACTTTCCACGCTTATCTCCCTTAAACTTTCCCCCTCTCACTTTGAAATCATGACCCCTTGTAACTGACTCTTGGAAAAAGCTTGTTGCTATCCACCCTGTCCATACCTCTCATATATTTGTAGACCTCAATCAGGTCCCCCCTCAACCTCCGTCTTTCCAATGAAAACAATCCTAATCTACTCAACCTTTCTTCATAGAGAGCCCCCTCCATACCAGGCAACATCCTGGTGAACCTCCTCTGCACCCTCTCTAAAGCATCCACATCCTTCTGGTGATGTGGCGACCAGAACTGCACGCAGTATTCCAAATATGGCCTAACCAAAGTCCTATACAACTGTAACATGACCTGCCAACTCTTGTACTCAATCCCCCGTCCGATGAAGGCAAGCATGTTGTATGCCTTCTTGACCACTCTATCAACCTGCGTTGCCACCTTCAGGGTACAATGGACCTGAACTCCCAGATCTCTCTGCACATCAATTTTCCCCAACCCTTCCGTTGACCATATTTGAATTTGATCTTCCAAAATGCATCACCTCGCATTTGCCTGGATTGAACTCCATCTGCCATTTCTCTGCCCAACTCTCCAATCTATCTATATTTTGTTGTATTCTCTGACAGTCCTCCTCGCTATCTGCAACTCCACCAATCTTTGTATCATCTGCAAACTTGCTAATCAGACCACCTATACCTTCCTCCAGCTCATTTATGTAGATCACAAACAACAGTGGTCCGAGCACGGATCCCTGTGGAACACCACTAGTCACCTTTCTCCATTTTGAGACACTCCCTTCCACCACTACTCTCTGTCTCCTGTTACCCAGCCAGTTCTTTATCCATCTAGCTAGTACACCCTGAACCCGATACGACTTCACTTTTTCCATCAACCTGCCATGGGAAACCTTATCAAACGCCTTACTAAAGTCCATGTATATGACATCTACAGCCCTTCCCTCATCAATTAACTTTGTCACTTCCTCAAAGAATTCTATTAGGTTTGTAAGGCATGACCTTCCCTGCACAAAACCATGCTTCCTATCACTGATAAGTCTATTTTCTTCCATATGTGAATAGATCCTATCCCTCAGTATCTTCTCCAACAGTTTGCCTACCACTGACGTCAAGCTCACAGGTCTATAATTCCCTGGATTTTCCCTGCTACATTTCTTAAACAAAGGGACAACATTAGCAATTCTCCAGTCCTCCAGGACATCACCCATGCTCAAAGATGCTGTAAAGATATCTGTTAAGGCCCCAGCTATTTCGACCCTCGCTTCCCTCAGTAACCTGGGATAGATCCCATCCGGTCCTGGGCACTTGTCCACCTTAATGTCTTTTAGAATATCCAAAATTTCCCCCTTCCGTATGACAACTTGACCTAGAATATTTAAACATCCATCCCTAGCCTCAACATCCGTCTTGTCCCTCTCCTTTGTGAATACCGATGCAAAGTACTCATTAAGAATCTCACCCAGGACTTCCGGTTGCGGCTATGACTAGCTAAGCCGCACATTTGGAAGCTCCTGCAACAAAGGTGTTTTTGGGCCAATTGGAGGGCCCCAACGGCGCTGAAAAAACGAATCCCGGTGGGGGAAGGTCCCCTGAGGAGAACTAGACCGATTTTATGGTCGGTACCCGGAGCGGAGCGGCAAGAAAAACGGCAGCAGCTCCCCAAAAAAAGCGGGGGAAGAAAATCAAAATGGCGGCCGGCGGTGCACCGGAGGAGTGGAAGAAATGGGCGGAGGAGCAGCAGGCCGCTCTCCTCCGTTTTTTCACGGAGATGAAAGTGGAACTCTTAGAGTCCATGAACGCGACGGCCACCAGGTTGGTGGGAGCCCAGGCGATCCAAGAGGCGTCGATTAAAGATCTGCAGCAGGAGATGGCCGCGAGGGAGGAGGAGGCCACAGTCATCGGGGCAAAGGTGGAGGCGCACGAGGCACTCCACACGAAGTGGCAGAGCCGCTTCGAGGAGCTGGACACTCGGATGAGGAGGAAAAATTTGAGGATCCTGGGCCTGGAAGAAGGCCTGGAGGGGTCGGATCTCCCGGGATATGTGGCGGAGATGTTGAGCTCCCTGATGGGGGAAGGGGCCGGTCCGGCGCCCCTGGAATTGGAAGAGGCATACCGGGTCATGGCCAGGAGGCCTAGGGCAAACGAGCCCCCGAGGGCGGTGCTGGTGCGGTTCCAGCGGCTAAGTGACCGAGAGAAAGTCCTGAGGTGGGCTAAAAGGGAGAAAAGCAGCAAGTGGCAGAACTCGACGGTAAGGGTGTACCAGGACTGGAGTGCGGAGGTGGCAAAGCGGCGGGCCCGGTACAACCGGACAAAGGCGGTGCTACACGCGAAAAAGATCAAATTTGGAATGTTGCAACCGGCGCGCTTGTGGGTCACCTACAAGGACCAACATCATTATTTCGAGTCCCCAGAGGAGGCCTGGACCTTTGTACAAGAGGAAAAGTTGGACACGAACTAAAACCTGGGAGCACCGGCGGTCGTAGCCGCCGGGGGACTCTTGATTGTGCAAGTGGCCCTTTTCTTTTTCAGGCCAGGTCGGAACTGGGTAACAGTTTCGTGGAGTGGTTGGGGTGTTTTTTCTCGAACGGTTGACTTTTCTGAATATTTTGAAGGTTTCGAGTTGTTGGGTGTTTCTGTATATTTGTACTGTTGAAATCTCTATTGTGGGTCGTTGGCTTCTTATGGGGTGTTTTTTCCCGTTTCCAATTTCCCTTAGTTATTTACCCCTCCTACCCTTTTTCTTTGGGTGCTTGGGGGGGTTTTTTGGTTCTTTTTTTTCTTTTCGGGTTATGGTTATCTGCGGTTATTTATACTGTTTGATGGAGGGTGATGGTTGGGCACGCGGTTAGTTGATAGTTAGTTAATTATTTTGTTATTTAAGTATGTAGTTAAGTATTTATGTATGTAGTTGCTATTGGGTATTTGTATTTATAGCGTTAAGTTGGGGAGACGGGACGGGGGGGAGCGGGTTGATTATGCGGGTCTTTCTCGGGGGTTTTAAGGGGATCTTTCACGGGCGCAGATGGGGTGAACCGGGAGGAGTCGGAATGTGGCAGGAGCAGCCGGGTCAGCGGAGACCAGCTGACTCTCGGGAGTA
Source organism: Scyliorhinus canicula (assembly GCF_902713615.1). Taxonomy (NCBI): domain Eukaryota; kingdom Metazoa; phylum Chordata; class Chondrichthyes; order Carcharhiniformes; family Scyliorhinidae; genus Scyliorhinus; species Scyliorhinus canicula. Next base: position 130,221,349 of record NC_052152.1, on the reverse strand, counting down.
CGATGTGGGGTACATCGCGGCTAGGAGGGGTCCTAGCCGGGGGGGGGGGGGGGGGGGGGGGAAGGGGAGGGGACTGGGGGGGGACACCGGGTTGCTGCTAGAAAGACCAGGGACGAGAAGGAGAGAGCCGGGGGGGGTGGGGGGGGGGGGGGGGGCCATCGCTATGGGAAGCGGGTCAGAAAAGAAGGGATGACCCGGGGCGAGCAAGGGACAAGACATGGCTAATCGACAGGGAGTAGGGACGGGTCGCTCTGCGACCCGATTGATCACGTGGAACGTAAGGGGGCTGAATGGGCCGGTCAAAAGATCAAGGGTCTTCTCACACCTGAAGGGACTGAAGGCTGATGTAGCAATGCTGCAGGAGACTCATTTGAGGGTAGCAGATCAGGTCCGCCTGAGAAGGGGGTGGGTGGGACAGGTGTTCCACTCAGGCTTGGATATCAAGAACCGGGGGGTGGCGATTTTGGTGGGAAAGAGAGTGTCGTTTGTGGCGGCAGAGGTGGTGGCAGACAAGGAGGGCAGGTACGTGATGGTGAGGGGTAGGCTGCAGGGAGAGAGTGTGGTACTGGTAAATGTGTATGCCCCGAACTGGGACGACGCGGGTTTTATGAGGCGCCTGCTGGGCCTCATCCCGGGACTGGAGGCAGGGGGCCTGATCATGGGAGGGGACTTTAATACGGTGTTAGACCCTGGGCTGGATAGATCGAGTTCCAGGACGAATAGGAGGCCGGCAGCGGCAGAGGTGTTAAGGGGGTTCATGGAGCAGATGGGAGGGGTAGACCCATGGAGATTTGGTAGGCCTAGGGCGAGGGAGTATTCTTTTTTCTCCCACGTCCACAGAGTGTACTCTAGGATCGATTTTTTCGTATTGAACAGGGGGCTGATACCGAGAGTGCAGGACACGGAGTACTCGGCCATTGCGATATCGGACCATGCACCACATTGGGTGGACGTGGACATGGGGGAGGCGCGGGACCAACGCCCGTTGTGGCGCCTGGATGTAGGGCTGTTGGCGGACGAAGAGGTGTGCAGAAGGGTGAGAACGGGCATTGAGAACTATCTGGGTACGAATGACACAGGTGAGGTGCAGGTGGGGACGGTCTGGGAGGCCTTGAAAGCAGTGATTAGAGGAGAGCTGATCTCCATAAGGGCACACAGAGAGAGGAAGGAGAGGCAGGAAAGGGAGAGGCTGGTGGGGGAGCTCCTAGAAGTAGATAGGAAATATGCGGCGGCGCCAGAGGAGGGGCTATTAAGGGAGCGGCGTAGCTTGCAGGCCAGGTTCGACCTACTGACCACTAGGAAGGCGGAAATGCAGTGGAGAAGGGCGCAGGGTGCGGCGTATGAGTACGGGGAAAAGGCGAGCAGGATGCTGGCACACCAGCTTCGTAAGCGAGATGCAGCCAGAGAGATTGGGGGAGTGAGAGAGAGGGGTGGGGATGTAGTGCAGAAGGGGCAAGAGGTGAATAGGGTCTTTAGGGACTTCTATAGGGAATTGTATAGGTCTGAACCGCCGAAGAGGAGAGGGGGAATGAAGAACTTTCTCGACAAATTGGGGTTCCCAAAGGTACAGGAGGAGCTGGTGGAAGGGTTGGGGGCGCCGATAGAGCTGCAGGAGCTAATTAAAGGGATAGGCCAGATGCAGGCGGGGAAGGCGCCGGGGCCGGATGGGTTCCCGGTGGAGTTTTACAGGAAATTTGTGGACTTGGTGGGCCCAGTGCTGGTGCGAGCCTTCAATGAGGCGCGCGAGGGGGGGGTTCTGCCTCCAACAATGTCGCAGGCCCTGATCTCCTTGATTTTGAAGCGGGACAAGGACCCGGTCCAGTGCGGGTCCTACAGGCCTATCTCCCTCTTAAATGTAGATGCCAAGCTGTTAGCAAAGGTCCTGGCAACCAGGATAGAGGACTGTGTGCCAGGGGTAGTCCATGAAGACCAGACGGGGTTCGTGAAGGGACGCCAACTTAACACAAATGTTCGGAGATTGTTAAATGTGATTATGATGCCAGCAGTGGAAGGGGAGGCGGAGATAGTGGTAGCGCTGGACGCGGAGAAGGCATTTGACAGGGTGGAGTGGGAATACTTGTGGGAGACGTTGGAAAGGTTTGGGTTTGGGGAGGGATTTATCAAGTGGGTAAAACTGCTCTATTCAGCTCCGATGGCAAGTGTGGTAACAAACGGGAGGAGGTCAGAATATTTTGGGCTCCATCGAGGTACCAGGCAGGGATGTCCCCTATCTCCCTTACTCTTTGCATTAGCGATTGAGCCGTTGGCGATGGCACTGAGGGGTTCAGGGGGGTGGAGAGGACTGACAAGGGGAGGGGAGGAACATCGGGTCTCGCTCTATGCGGATGATTTGTTGTTGTATGTGGCAGACCCGGAGGGGGGAATGCCGGAGGTAATGGGGATACTAGCGGAGTTCGGGGACTTTTCGGGATATAAATTAAATCTGGGGAAAAGTGAGGTCTTTGTAATACACCCGGGAGACCAAGGGGAGGGAATTGGGAGGCTCCCCTTCAAAAGAGCAGTTAAAAGTTTTAGGTATTTGGGGGTGCAGGTGGCAAAGAACTGGGGGACCCTACACAAGTTGAACTTTTCCAGACTGGTGGAGCAGATGGAGGAGGAGTTTAAGAGGTGGGACATGGTGCCGCTGTCGCTAGCAGGGAGGGTGCAGTCAGTTAAAATGACGGTCCTCCCGAGGTTCTTGTTTTTGTTCCAGTGTCTGCCCATCTTCCTCCCCAGGGCCTTTTTCAAGAAGGTAACGAGTAGTATCATGGGGTATGTGTGGGCACATGGCACCCCGAGAGTTAGAAGGGTCTTTTTGGAGCGGAGTAGGGATAGTGGAGGGCTGGCGTTACCCAACCTTTCAGGATATTACTGGGCGGCAAATACATCGATGGTACGAAAGTGGATGATGGAAGGGGAGGGGGCAGCCTGGAAGCGCATGGAGAGGGCGTCCTGCGGCAACATAAGCTTAGGGGCACTGGTAACGGCACCATGGCCGCTCCCTCCCACGAGGTATACCACGAGCCCGGTGGTGGCGGCCACCCTCAAGATCTGGGGGCAGTGGAGGCGACACAGGGGGGAAGTGGGAGGTCTGATAGGGGCACCACTAAGAGGGAACCACAGATTTGCGCCGGGAAACACAGGAGGGGGATTCCAGAGCTGGCAGAGGGCGGGTATTAGACAACTGAGGGACTTGTTTATAGAGGGGAGGTTTGCGAGCCTGGGAGAGCTGGAGGAGAAATTTGGGCTCCCCCCGGGGAACACGTTCAGGTACCTCCAAGTGAAGGCATTTGCCAGACGACAGGTAGCGGGGTTCCCCGCGCTCCCCGACAGGGGGGTGAGTGATAGGGTGCTATCAGGGGTCTGGGTCGGGGAGGGGAAGATCTCGGACATCTATAAGATTATGCAGGAGGTGGAGGAGGTACCAGTAGAGGAGCTGAAAGATAAGTGGGAGTTAGAGCTGGGGGAACAGATAGAGGACGGGACATGGGCAGACGCCCTGGAGAGGGTCAACTCGTCGTCGTCATGTGCGAGACTAAGTCTCATTCAATTTAAGGTACTGCATAGAGCCCACATGACGGGGACAAGGATGAGTCGGTTTTTCGGGGGTGAAGACAGGTGTATTAGATGTTCGGGAAGCCCTGCGAATCATGCACATATGTTTTGGGCATGTCCGGCACTGGAGGAGTTCTGGAAGGGGGTGGCAGGGACGGTGTCGAGAGTGGTGGGGTCCAGGGTCAAGCCAGGATGGGGACTTGCGATCTTCGGGGTTGGGGTGGAACCGGGGGTACAGGAGGCGAGGGAGGCTGGAATATTAGCCTTTGCGTCCTTGGTGGCTCGGAGGAGGATTCTGATTCAGTGGAGGGACGAAAGGCCTCCGAGTGTTAACACCTGGTTAAACGACATGGCAAACTTTATCCAATTGGAAAGGATCAAATTCGCCCTGAGAGGGTCGGTGCAGGGGTTTTCCAGGCGATGGCAACCCTTCCTAGACCTCTTGGATCAGAGATAGAAACTGAGGCCATGACAGCAGCAACCCGGGAGGGGAGGGGAGGGCGGGAGGGGGGGAGGGGGGGGGGGGGGGGAGGGGGGAAAACGACGAAGGAAGTACGGTAGCGGCGGTGGCACGGGCAAGGCCTGCCCGAGGACGCTGCTAGAAATGATAAGTTGGTCTGACTGTCGGTTCGCCGGCGGGGGGGGGGGGGGGGGGGGATGCGCGGGTAGGGGGGGGGGGGGGGGATTCTTTTTCTCTTTCTTGTTAAGTAGGGGGGTTTGACTTTGTGTTGTTATAATTTAAATGTAAATGTAGGGGGGGTTAAAATGTTTGTATTTTGAAAAATTCAATAAAAATTATTTAAAAAAAAAAAAAGAATCTCACCCATTTCCTCTGAGTCCACGCATAAATTCCCTCTTTTGACTTTGAGTGGACCAATCCTTTCTCTAGTTACCCTCTTGCTCCTTACATACGAATAAAAGGCTTTGGGATTTTCCTTAACCCTGTTAGCCAAAGATATTTCATGACCCCTTTTAGCCCTCTTTATTGCGCCCTCTTTATTTTAAACACTGCAATGAAGTTACTATGAAAAGCCTCGAATCACCACATTCCGGCACCTGTTCGGGTACACTGAGGGAGAATTCAGAATGCCCAATTCACCAAGAATCCAATTTCTCCAGCTATTGGGTGTGTGCGCATGTCTCAATCCACTCAAGGAGAGGCATCCCCTTGAGGCCTATCCCCTTCAATGTGTCCGAAACTGCTGAATGATGAAGGGCAGCACGGTAGCATTGAGGATAGCACAATTGCTTCACAGCTCCAGGGTCCCAGGTTCGATTCCCGGCTTGGGTCACTGTCTCTGCAGAGTCTGCACATCCTCCCGGTGTGTGCGTGGGTTTCCTCCGGGTGCTCCGGTTTCCTCCCACAGTCCAACGATGTGCAGGTTAGGTGGATTGACCATGATAAATTGCCCTTAGTGTCCAAAATTGCCCTTAGTGTTGGGTGGGGTTACTGAGTAATGGGGATAGGGTGGAGGTGTTGACCTCGGGTAGGGTGCTCTTTCCAAGAGCCGGTGCAGACTCGATGGGCCGAGTGGCCTCCTTCTGCACTGTAAATTCTATGATAATCTATGATGTATCTTCCAGAATACCTCCCGCTCATCCTCCTCCCGTGAGGGGGTGGCCTCATGTGCGGGAGTTAACTACCAGATTGACAGAACTGGTGACATTGAGACTTGGCAGTCGGCGGGTTATCCTTTGACTGCTTTCTCGGGGTACCAGCCCAATTACAACCGGACCTTTGCTCCCCCATCCCTGGTCCTCACTATCACCTCAGGCATGGGGAGACCATTGGGTTCATATGCCTTGTTAAAAATCCCTGGTGTCCTGCAGTTATCAGAGTGAGTCTAGCTTGCAAGCTCCTTGGAATAAAATAGATTTTTACCTCCAAATCCGACTTGGTAATTTTACTGAGACCAGACGGAGGGCAAAAAGAACTCAAAATAGTCAATAGCAGATGCTTGGATAATTTTCCAATCCTCACTAGATACAGGGGAGGTACTGGAGGACTGGAGAAATGCAAACATGGATGAGCTTGATTCAGTTTAAGGTGGTACACAGGGCTCAGGTGAGGATGAGTGGCTTCTTTCAGGGAGTGACTAATGGGTGTGAGAAGTGTGAGCGGGGCCCAGCGAATCATGCTCACATGTTCTGTGGTGGCGAGAAGCTGGAGAGCTTTTTGAAGGTGGTGTTTGGGACGTTATCCAGGATAGTGGGGGCTGAGGTCAGGCCGGACCCGACGATGGCAATCTTTGGGATTTTGGAGGAGCTGGAGCTGCTGGAGGGGAAGAGGGCCAATGTCGTGGCCTGATCGCCCGGCGAAGGATCCTTTTGTATTGGAGGTCGGATACACCGCTGAGGCTAACGGCCCAGCTGGAGAAGATTACGTTCAAGACCTCTTGACTGGCCCATTTAGCCCATGGACATATGTCACAATTCTGACCAGAGGCTTGCGCCTCCACCCCTTCCATCATCCCCCTTCAGTTCTGCTTCACCCAATTTCATCCTGAACCAGGCCCATCCAAAATACCCCCCCCCCCCCCCCCCCCATGACCATGCTCATCCTCCAAATCGGCCACGTTGCAGTCCCTCCTCCCCGTCCTCCCACCCCTTTCTCCCCCCGACCTGGCCAACCCATGCAGCCTCCACCCCACCACACTCCCATTCACAAGCATTGCTTGCTTGCGTGGCACCTCCCGTCAAGACTCCTGTACACACCCCCACCCTTCCCCCAGTCCCCCAAACCATACTAAATAATGACAAAACCGTCAACACAACCATAACCTCCCAAAAAACAAAAGGTGGGGGGGGGAGGGGAGAAAGAGAGTTACCGTGCCCCCATACAAGCTTACAGGTTCTGAAAAATCACCCCCTAAACAGAAACCCAGAACAACAGTAATTCTCAACTTTCGCGGACCTAACTCCAGCTTATGATTAACCTTCCTCCTCTGATGTCTCAAAGTAATACTCCCGGCCGTCGTGAGTTATCCAGAATCTGGCTGGGTACAGCACCCCGATGTTGTCTATATAACACTTCCTTGGTCTTGTTGAAGCTCGCACGCCACTTTGCCAACATCATGCCAATATCCTGGTGAATCCAGACGCAATTACCCTACCATTCACACTCGCTTTGCCCGGCCCACCTTAGGATCTTATCCTTGTCCAAAAACTTGTACATCCGCACAATCAACGTTCGCGGCTGCTCCCCTGCTTTCAACTTCTGCCTCAAGTACCTATGGGCCCTGTCCACTTCAGGGGCCTTGTCCAACACCTTCTCTGCCATACCTCGAAACATACTTTGTGTTCCCTCCACACCCTCTGGCAGACCCACAAATTCTGTCAGCTGGACCCGTTCTCCTGCTCCTCCACCTTTGACCACAGCGACTTGCATAGATCCCCACCTCCACAGGCACAATACAGTCACTCTTCTGGTTAGACACTACCTTCTGGATCATCACCCCTTGCGTTTGGAGACACTTTTCCACCTGATCCAGAAACCTGTGAAGTGGTGCTATGCTGTCTCAATCGCCTTCGACCAGTCACTGTGCAGCTCCTTCCTCTGCTGTCAAAATTCCTCCTTGATGCAGCGGGGATGAAGAGGGGACATGACAAAGAATTATTCTATATACAGAGGGTAGTTGGAGTCTGGAATTTTCTGCCTGAGTTGTTGGTGGAAGCAGAGGCCCAAAGTTCTTTTAAAAAGTACCTGGATCTGCACCATAAGTGCTGTAAGATACAGGGCTATGGACCGTGTGCAGGAAGGTGGGATCAGAAAGGGCACCTGGGTGTCCTCGGGCATCATGGACAAGACTGGCCAAATGGTTTCATCCTGAGCTGTAACTTTTCTATGATTCTAAGTGGGGCTGGAATTTACTGCGTGCTAGCCCACGGGGTTGTAACAGAACATCAAGGTACTAACTGGAGCCTGACATTAGTAACACTGCCTCCGCGACTAGTTTCTAAATCATATACAGGTCAACTGGTGCTGCAGTGGAGGACGTAAAAGGTCATCCTGAATGAATGAGACTAGATGGGCAGAATGGATATCCTTACCCGTATCTTGTGAAATCAGGTGAGTAAAGGACTAGGATTTGCTGTGATGCCTCTTGTTATGGAAGAGCTATCCAGCATGTCTGGGTTCCGACATATTTCAGAGCGAATGCTTTAATCTGAACCACATTAAAATGTCTTGAAGGTGGAGATTTGTCACGGTCAAATTTAACCCTGCAAATAAAATTTTAATTTTAATCATTTATATCATTTAAATTAAAAAGTATTTTCCTCCTTATTTTGGTCTCTGAAAACAACACAGTAGTTATTATATAACAGTGATAGTCAAAGGTCAGTCGTGCAAATGATTCAGCAGCTGACTCCTAGGCCGCATTTCCCAATAGTGTGTGCTTAAAGAATTGCAATCCCATCTCGGCTCCTGGCACCCATTTGAAGATATGCCGGCTATTGTTGCAAGGTGTTAAACAGAGATATTGTTGAATTCTTTCTTCTCTGCTGCCTTCACATTTCAAAGACAACCCAATTAAATGAAAACTTTTATTATGGGAAAATATACGAAACGATCTAATACAAGGCATGCTGTGTGGTCCAGCGAAACAGCAAGAGCGACAGAAATCAAGACAGCAGCTGTAGCTATGGCTCCACATGTTAAAAAAGTGTCTTTCTCCGATGGCTCTGCTTCTGAAACAACTTTGGAAATCACCAGCTGGTGTTCAAATCCTGTAAAGGAAGAAAAAGAAATGTGAACATTACACACTGCGAGCAGCTGATCCTTTTCCCAATTCTTTGGGGATACACCCATCATAGTACAGTAAAATTAATGGTGAGGTTTTCTTTGGATACTATGTGTCAACATCAAGAGCACCCAGCCCAGATTGCATTCAATGTGAAAGGGAGGCTGGTTGCAGGGATTAAATCTCCTCTGCCTACCCCCAGATTTGTCAATGTAACTTCAAGCATTGATGGAGTGGAAAAAACACGAAGGAGATACGCTCCGATAATGCTTTATCTCAATTAAGTGCCCAGTGCCAATTTTCAGTGCCCTCTGCTGCATTTATCAATCCCCCTGCAATCTGAGTGAACTCCTCCAGTTACATTGTGAATGACAATGAATGTACAAGGACGAGCCAGCCAGTCCAACAGTTGGGTTAGTGTTGATGCTCTACACAAGTCTCCTCCCACTATTTACCTTTATATCACTTTACCAGCATATTCTTTGATTCCTGTCTCTCTCGTCTCCTACATCATATCAGGAACTACACTTCAAAATTACCTCATTAACTGGCTGAGGTGATTCATGAAAGCCCCTCCTTCCCAACCGTGCCCCTCGCCTGAGGTATGGTGATCTTAGATCACCATCAGTCTGCTCTCTCCCTCAAAGGGGAAAGCAGTGACTTTATTAACTGTAAAGCTCTTTGAGATGTTCGGTTGTGAAATTTGCTCTAGAAGCTCAGGTATGTTTTTCCTCATCTAACTTCCCTTTGAGGGCAGCAGATAAGTAGGGCCAGTTTTTAGTTACTTGTCTGACACCCATTGGACAGGGAGAATATCTACACATACAGTTTGGAGGCTTTCAACTTGCAGACTATGAAATAAGAAATTGCAATAAAGAGTCAAACAATAGATGTTTAGTCTGTCAGGAAGACGGGATGTGCAGCCCAGGTGGAAAACATTCTTTAAAAAGGAATGAACTGTTTGAAAATTAAATCGGAATAAAAACAACTGGTGCAGGTATAAAAGGCTCTTTGAATTTTTAGCCTAAGTGTTAAATGGACTTCGCCACAATAAGTAACAGTGGTGCCACCAGACATCTCCAACACCAGTAAAGATAGATAGTTAAGAATCCCCTGGAGAAGTTGCTCAAAGGAAATACCACAGGTAACAAATAAGTGAAGGCCAAAGAGCAATAGGAGCTCCGTCCTGTGGGAGGTTAGAGCAGTGTCTGGTATGAAACCACATAGAAGCAGTACAGCGTACTTACTGTGCATTCTTCAACTCAAGAACGGATGTCACCAACTGTACGTCTTTTGAAGAAAAAAACCAACTGTTACAATGGTGACCAATGTTAATGGCCACCTGCTTTAGGTTTTAGAACTATGAATATCAGGAATTTGGGAAGGCCGGGGAGGAGATGAAGTAAGGGCTGGGAAGAATTAGAGGATCAAACGAGGGGGAAGACATTACAAGATGTCTGTCTGCTCTCCCCTCCACCTGTAGCTGTGGCACTGCGGTCTCACAGCGCCAGGGACCCGGGCTCGATTCTGACCTCAGGTGACTGTGTGGAGTTTGCACTTTCTCTCCGTGTCTGCGTGGGTTTCCTCCGGGTGTTCTGGGTTCCTCCCCCAGTCCAAAGATGTGCAGGTTAGGTGGAATGGCCATGATAAATTGGCCCTCAATCGAGTTATGGGCATAGGTGAGGTTTGGGCCTCGGTCGGGCGCTCTTTGAGAGGGTCGATGAAGACTCGATGAGCCGAATGGCCTCCTTCTGCACTGTAGGGATTCCATAATTCTATGTTGACTCTTCTGGTGACAGGATTCCACGGCTTTCCTCTGGTGCCGGCTTGGAACATTCATTTTTTTAATGTGCCAGACTGGGTGGCTAATTCCAGGCTAATCGTGCCCATGTACATGCTTCATGGGTAGCAACGGAAACCAATAACCCTATTTTAATTCTTACCTCTGTCACTGCCAACGGTAGCACAGTGGTCAGCACTGCTGCCTCATGGCTCTGAGGGTCAACTGCAGAACTTTCCCATGGCCCCAATACTACCACCTATGGCTGAGGCCAGCCTGTCCAAATGAAAGCTGGAGTCAGTCGCAGACCCTTCCTGGTGTGTGCATCTCGGCTAAACAGCAAGGAAGCCCTTCATGTTGTCAATAAATAAACATTCTGGGTTCTTATCTTTAGTTTCTTCACAATGAGTCTTTAATATTTCAATGGTATTTTGTTTAAACAGGGTGTGCTCATTGCTGTTCCAGTAAAATATTTACAAAATTGAACTGAAATAGGAAAGGAATGTTACTTCTTCAGAATGGTCAGGTTTCATAAAATGCTTCTGAATAATATGAGGGATTACAGATCATTAGCACATTGGTAATTCAGTGGAACACCTGGATTGATATTCAAAGCTGTAGACATTTGGGCTGAAATACCAACAATCCCCATCTTCAAAAGACTGGCAATTAGCTAACAGCATCAAGACCAGCCGCCTTTCAAATCTGCTGACCAGCAGAAATTGAGCCGGCCAAAATAGGAAATAATCCAAGTACTAATGCAGCTGAAATATCTCAGGATCACGTGAACACTCCTAATTTAAGATAAATTCGGGAGGCTGCGGCAGTGCTTAGTCATAATTTATTGAGATAGATGAACTAATGTGGCCCAAGTGACTTTGCTTGTTTGTTTTTGATCTGGTGATAAGCAATGGATCTGGTTGATTTGCAAAGGAAAATAATCACCAGTTCCCACCACTTTGTGCACTTTAGTGCATCAATTGCAGGAATGATAAATATGGCACCAGATAATAGTGGAATCCACTGAGACACTAAACACTAAATCCAACCCCCCCCCCACCTCCAACATTAAATGAGATAGTCTGGATAATCAGGAGATAGCTTTTGAGAGTTGGCTCCCAGAAGGAATGCTGACTGGTACTTACCCTTTCTTGTTCCTAGGTTTAAGCTCCTCTGCAGCATTACGCAGGAATATGTAATTCTTCTTCTGTGGGTTAAAATATTCATGGCCCTGAAAACGAGATGTTCAAATGTTTTTATTTTATTCATGTTTTGATAATTTTTTCCTCTCCTTAAGGGGCAATTTAGCGTGGCCAATCCACCTACCCTGCACATCTTTGTGGTGTAGGGGCAAGACCCACGCAGACACGAGGAGAATGAGCAAACTCCACACAGATAGTGACCCGGATCCAGGATCGAACCCGGGCCCTCAGAGCGGTGAGGCAGCAGTGCTGACCACTGTGCTACCGTGTCACCCCCGTTCAAATGTTTTTATAACCGATCAATCAACTGAACTCTACTGACAGCGAAGTCTCTTTAAAGTAAAAGTACATGGTGAACAGTGTATTTTGGCGGCCATGTTGGGTGGCCACTGGACAAAGGGAAACCCCAGAGTGCAGGTGCCTGGTCTCTCTGAGAACAATGACTGCGGCCATTTTGAATGGCTCCCTAACAAAGGGAAAGTTCTGAGCGCAGGAGCGCATCCACAAGATAAGCATGTTTGATCCTGCAGGAGGTGGGGGATAGTCACCTTTAACATCAGGGGACCTAACGACCCAGTGAATAGTTCCAGAGTCTTTGCCCATCTGAAAAGTATGAAAGCTGACAGTCTTCCTCCAACAGACACACCTGAGTGAGGGACTGAATGCTGGTACGGAAGGCTGGGTGGGACAGACCTACCATTCCTGCTGGGGGACGAGAGCTAGGGGGGTAGCCATACTGTTAAATAAGAGGACAATGTTTATGGCGATGAGGACGGTATGACATCGTCAGTGGTGTCCTGGACGGGGCACCAGTGGTCCCGGTCAACGTGTACGTTCCCAACTGGGACGATACGGAGTTTATAAAGAAGACCATGGTGGAAATCCCCAACATAGATACGCACCAACATCATATCTGTCTGCGAGAAAATATCACAGGCCATAGATGAGTATATTACCAATAACCGGAACTGGGTGGTCTGACCCTCCACTCTTTGGGAGATGCTGAAGGCTGTGATCAGGGGGCAAATTAATGCTTACAAAGCACGAAGAGATAGGGAAGAGAGGGCGACTAGGTTACAGCTAACCAACTCCATACTGGAGGTAGACCGGCAATACTCTTGAGGTCCGAGTGTAGAGCACCTGACAGAGAGGAAAGCTACAAATGGACATTGATCTGCTCTCCACGGGGAAAGCAGTGTGCCAACTCTGCCAGGCACAGGGGACCGTGTACAAACACTGAGACAAAGCCAGCCGCTTGCTGCCTCACCAGCTGAGAAAGCTGGCAGCCACAAGGGAAATAGTCCAGGTCAGAAACAGCAAAAGCAAATTAGTAGCAGAACCGGATAAGGTCAGCAAGGCATTCAAGGCCATCTACCAGGGGCTGTTTACCTCCGAGCCCCTGAAGGGGACTTGGGGATGAAAATGTTTTGGACGTACCAGTTGTGGAGGAGGATAGGAAATGGGGGCTGCAAGCAACACTAGAACTGGGAGAAGTAATGGAGAACATCACCTCCATGCAGGCGGGGAAGACATCGGGACCAGATGGATTCCCGGTGGACTTCTACAAAAAAATGTACGGCAGCACTGGCCCCCTGTGCAAGATGTTCACGGACTCGCTGGCAAGGGGCACTCTGCCGCCTACATGAGCACAAGCTTCAATCTCGTTGATACCCAAAAAGGACAAAGACCCAACAGAATGCGGGTCCTCCAGCCCCATTTCGCTGTTAAACACAGACGTGAAAATACTGGCCAAATCTCAGCCAAGCAACTGGAGAACTGCATACCAGAGGTGGTGAAAGGGTAGACAGTTCGCAAGGGTAGACAGCTAACATCGAACACCAGGCGCCTGCTGAACGTGATAATTATCCCATTCAGAGAGAGAACACCAGGAGTGATGATATCTTTGGATGCAGAAAAGGCCTTCGACGGAGTCGAATTAAGTACCTCATTGAGGTACTGGAGCGGTTCAGGCTTGGAACGGGATTCAGTGCCTGGGTGAAACTCTGTACAGTGCTCCCATGGTGAGCATATGGGCCAACACCACCAGCTCCAAGTACTTACAGCTGCATAGAGGCACAAGGCAGGGATGCCCACTGTCCCCGCTGCTGTTTGCCTTAGCAATCGAGCCACTTACAATCACGCTCAGAGCGGCAAAGAACTGGAAGGGGATCCAAAGAGGAGACAGGGAGCACAGAGTCTCGCTCTATACAGATGGCCTGCTCCTCGCTCTTGAAAGTGTTTGAAACCTTCTCGGGCTACAAATTCAACCTGAGCAAAAGTGAAATCTTCCTGTAAACCTGCAAAGGGGGAGGGGTAGAGCTGGAGGGGCTGTCATTTAAACAAGCCCAAAACAAAATTCCACTACCTGGGGATCCAAATAGCTCATGACTGGACACAGATCCACAAGTGGAATCTGACCAGCCTGGTGGAGGAAGTTTAAAAAACCTGTAGAGGTGGGACACACTCCCACTCTCCCTGGTGGTGAGGGTGCAGGTGGTCAAGGCAAATGTACTACCCAGGTTCCTCTTCCTGTTCAGATCCATACCGATGTACATCCCCAAAGCCTTTTTCAACTCAGTGGGGGTGAGAAGAACCCAAGGTTCCCCAAAAAGGTCCTCCAAAAAACGAGAAGTATCGGGGGGGGCTAACCCTCCCAAACCTGCAACATTACCACTGGGCAGCAACAGAGGAAAGAGTAAAGGGATGGATAAATGAACCGGAGGCCGAATGGGCAAGAATGAAGGACTCCTGCACAGGGACGTCACTGTGTCCTGGCCACGGCAGTGCTCCCATCCCCACCGGTTAGACACTCAATGAGCCCAGTGGTGATAGCCACACTCTGGTCGCGGAATCAGCTACAACAGCACTTTGGTCTAACCGAGATGAGCATTAAGGCCCCCATCTGCAACAACGACAGGTTCGCCCCACCAAAATGGACACCACCTTCAAAAGGTGGAGACAGGATGAGGGGACATTGACAGTTAGGAACTTCTACATAGACAACAAGCTGACAACACTAGAGGAACTGACAGAGAAGTTCTAACTGACATGAGGAAACATATTGAGATATGCAAGTCAAAAACGTCTTACCTAGGAAAACAAAGACATACCCAAGATCACCGCAACAAATATTAGAGGACCTACTGGACCCAGACATTCTAGGGAGGGGAAACTGCGGGGACCTGTATGGACGACTACTGGGAAGGGTACATTCACCACTGGACGAGACAGGGAAAAATGGGAGGAGGACCTAGGTTTGATATAGGTGGGGACTCTGGAGCAAAACAGGGGCTGGTTTAGCTCACTTGGCTAAATTGCTGGCTTTTAAAGCAGGCCAGCAGCACGGTTCGATTCCCGTACCAGCCTCCCCGGACAGGCACTGGAATGTGGCGACTAGGGGCTTTTCACAGTAACTTCATTGAAGCCTACTCGTGACAATAAGCGATTTTCATTTCATTTCATTTCATTTCAGGGTCAACTCCACTTCCACGAGGCTAAGCCGAATGCAGCTGAAAGTGGTGCACAAAGCTCACTTAACCAGAGCCCGAATAAGTAGGTTCTTCCCAGAATTGGAGGACAGACTGAGTTTAGAGGCAGCACGGTAGCATAGTGGTTAGAACAATTGCTTCACAGCTCCAGGGTCCCAGGTTCGATTCCCGGCTTGGGTCACTGTCTGTGCGAAGTCTGCACGTTCTTCCAGTATGTGCGTGGGTTTCCTCCGCGTGCTCCGGTTTCCTCCCACAGTCCAAAGATGTGCAGGTTAGGTGGATTGGCCATGATAAATTGCCCTTAGTATCTAAAATTGCCTTAGTGTTGGGTTGGGTTACTGAGTTATGGGGATAGGGTGGAGGTGTGGGGTTGGATAGGGTGCCCTTTCCAAGAGCCGGTGCAGACTCGATGGGCCGAATGGCCTCCTTCTGCACTGTAAATTCTATGAAATGTGAACAGTGCCAAGGAGACCCGGCAAACCAGGGCCACATGTTCTGGTCATGCCGCAGACTTGTTGGTTCTGGACAGCCTTCTTTGAGGCGATGTCCAGAATGAGGATGAGGATGGAGCCATGCCTGGGAGTTGCAGTCTTTGAGGCATCAGAGCATCAGAACTTTTTATGGGGAGGAGGGCTGGCGCCTTGCCTTTGCGTCCCCAATCGTCTGCTAGAGAATCCTGCTCGGCTGGCAATCAGCAGCATCATCTAAAGCTGCGGACTGGCTGTCCGACCGATCGGAATTTCTCTAAATGGAGAAAATCAAATTCACCATCGGGGGTCGGAATAGGGCTTCCACAAAACAAGGGAGGTATTCACCAATCTGTTCCAAGACCTGTTTGTGGCCAACAGCCCATAAGCCAGAGATGGCACGCCATATAACAGGAAGGAGAGGAGCTTGGGAGAGAAGGGAGAAGTCAGCAGCAGGGGACCGAGCTGAAACTAGGCACTTTGAGAAATATAAATTGTAACTGATGTATATAGTGAGTGATAACCCATGTATATAGTTTCTGTGTATGTTCACATTCATCTTTGTCTTGTATGAAAAGAAAAACCAGAATGAAAATATTTTTAAAAAATGTTTCCAATTAAGGGGAAATTTGGCATGGCCAATTCACCTACCCTGCACATCATTTTGGGATGGGGATGAGACCCATGCAGACATGGGGAGAATGTGCAAACTCCACACAGTGGGTTGGGGGGGGGGCTGTAATTTTGTGTTAGACCCTATCTACCCCAGGCTAGATAGGTCAAGCCCTGAATCTTTTACAGAATCAGGGGTGCCTCAGGAATGGAGTGCATCTGGAGAGGTTACATTCGGCTGGCCAGGACTAGTTTTGGAAAGCTGGGAATACAGTGGCTCACAATTGTGCCTCGGTTTCACAAGTTGAACCTGGCCAGTCTGGCATAGGGAGTGAACATGAAGAGGTGGGATGCCCTCCCGTCGTCTTTGATAGCTCTCTTAGTTTCCTGGGTTGCTGGCTGGAGTGTTGAATTTGTCAGGACTACAGGAGGTGAGGAAGGCTGATGTCTTGGCCTTCGTCTCTCTAATAGGAAAAGGTGTTGTCTCTTGACGAGATAGGGAAGATATCAGAGATGTCTGGGAGGATAGTAGCGGCGGAGAAGGCTTCGCTGGAAGAGGTAAAGTGGAAATGAGAGGAAGAGTGGGTTTGGTTTGGTGGGGTGGGTTTGCAGAGTGAGGTTCTGCATAGGGTTTGCTGCACCTCCTCGTTGGTGCGGTTAAGTTTAAGACAGTTCAAAGTGGTGCATAGAGTGCATTTGACACGAGTACCTATGAGTGGGTCCTTCCCAGGGGTAGAGGATAGTGAAGGATAGATGTGTGTATTGTTCAAGGGGACCAGCGAACCACTTGCACATGTTTTGATCTTGCCCCACGATGGCTCCTTTATTGAAACAATGTCGGAGATTTGGGGAGTTAGTGTGGAGCCGTGCCCAATGGTGGCAGTCTTTGGAGTGTTGGACTTGTCAGGGCTACAGGAGGGGAGGAAGGCTGATATCTTGGCCTTCACCTCTCTAATAGCCTGGAGGAGAGTCTTGCTCAGATAGAAGGCACCGGCACCGCCTAAGGACAGCAAATAAAGGGGGTGGATAGTCAGGGGATACTTATATAAAAGTTGTGTAAATGTGCTAGACTATTCTATGTGTGATCATGGACACATATTTATGAATAAAAATATTTTAAAAAAAGATCTTGATGCCATATTCGGCTGATTGCTGCCCTGAGTTCAAGAGGGTGGTAATTAGCCAGGTTGGATTGGTCCTCATGTATACAGGACGTACCTGGGCAATTTTGAACATTGCTGGGTAGATACCAGTGTTGTAGCTGCACTGGAACAGCTGGTCTAGGGGTGCCGCAAGTTTTGGAGCACATGTCTTCAGCACTATTTCTAGAATATTGTCAGGGCCCATAGCCATTGCAGTACCCAGTGCCTTTGGCCGTTTCTTGATAGCACATGGAGTGAATCATGTTGGCCAAAGACTGACATCTGTGATGCTGGGGGCTTCGAGAAGGTCGAGATGGAGCATCCACATGGCATTTCTGGCGAATGTTGCAGCCTTATTCTTTTCACTGATCTGCTGGATTCCTCCATAATGGAGGATGGGGATATTTGTGGAGCCTCTTCCTCCAGTGTTTAATTGTCCACCACCATCCATGGCTGAACATGGCAGGATTACAGAGCTGTATAATGAAAGTGTGGACAATGAAAGCCATTTGAAGCTTCGCTGATAGATCAGCCAGCTTCTCCAGTAAATAGCCGGACTGAGGTTCAATCCCTCAGATGTTGAGTTAGCTGATTGCAGACAGAAGTAGAATGAGCGAGGGAGTGTGAGGACAAGGGAAGAACCAGAAGTTTTACCTCTTTGGCTCTCTACAGTAACATCTACTGTGTATATGTAGGAATCAGATGTATCTGAGCCACTCTCAACCACAGTCATGTAATTTGCCAACATTCAAACCTATAGCTCACATGTTCCAGAGTCAACACAAAACCTATAGAACTCAAAACATAAAACATAAGACAAAAAACATAAATCTTCAATAAAATAGCACCTGGGGACAAACTAGCGGACAACAGAAATATTCTCCCACCATAGTACTATTTTAATTTAAAATGAATATGGCAATAAACTGCAGGAGGGTGTTCCCTACAGAAACTAGCTCTTGTTGCACCTGTGGCAGAGCACCCATTACTGGAACCAGCCCTTTCCAAAGCTAAAAGAGCATCCTGCAGCTATATCCATAGGAGAGGAGCCCCTTAATTCAGCTGGTTCCAGTGAATAGCTGTCCTGAGGTTCAATCGCTTATATGTTCTGAGTTAGCTAATTGCAGACAGAAGTAGAATGAACGAAATAGATAAACAGCTCTTGCCACCGCTGCCTCAAGAATGCCAAATGCTTACAACTTACATGGTCAAAAGTTATCTTCATTTATTACTATTATTCAGGTATCTATACAGAGAGTATGACACTTGTACTTACTTTTGACCAGTCATAACTTGATGAATAGGCAAAGATGTTTCCGTTATTATTGAAGCAGCAGGCAGCTATTTGCTGGTCAAGCTGCTCTGATGTTTTGAGCTTTGTGCGAGCGTCTTTGTCCCAAAAACTGAACCTACCATCGGATCCTACTGTGGCAAGAGTGCCATGTATCGGGTGGAATGCAATTCCATTCACCTGGGAGATACGGTAAAGGAAGAGATTTTTCAATAGCAATTTGGAGTAATGGGACACCACATTTGCACCAAATCATTGGTTACAACTTACCACTTTAAGACTTAATTGTGGAATCTGTACGGTTTCTATAATACATTAAAGGGCCAGATTGAGTCTCAGGCTTTTTAAAATTTAATTTAAGAGTTGCCCACAAGTAATCACACAAGTGAAATATGTTTGGTGACAAAGATGATTGATGAGGAGAGGGTGATGGATGCTGTTTACATGGACTTTAGTAAAGCCTTTGAAAAGGTGCCTCATGGCAGACTGGTATAAAAGGGGAAGTCACATGGAATCAGAGGCGAGGTGGCAAGATGGATCCAGAACTGGCTCGGTCACAGAAGGCAAAGGATAGCAGTAGAAGAGTGGTTTTCTGAATGAAAGGTTGTGACTAGTGATGTTCCACAGGGATCTGTGCAGGGGCCTCTGTTTGTAGTACATAAACGATTTGTAGGAAAATGTAGCCGGTCTGATTAGTAAGTTCGGGGATGGCACCAAGGTTGGTGGAGTGGCAGATAGTGTTGAGGATTGTCAGAAGATACAGCAGGACATATGTAGGTTGGAGATTTGGGCAGATAAATGGCAAACGGAGCTTAATCCAGACAAATGTGAGGTAATGCATTTTGGTAGGTCTAACATAGTGGGGAAAAATACCGTAAAATGGCAAACATCTTAGGAATATAGAAAGTCAGAGAGATCTGGCCGTGCAGGTCCACAGATCTTTGAAGGTGGCAACACAAGTGGACAAGGCAATCAAGAAAGAATACGGAATGCTTGTCTTCATTGGGCGGGACATCGAGTATAAAAACTGGCAAGTCATGCTACAGTTGTATAGAACCTTGGTAAGGCCGCACTTGGAATATTGCGCACAATTCTGGTCCCACACTACCTGAAGGATGTGGAGGCTTTGGAAAGGGTGCAGAGGAGGTTTACCAGGATGTTGCCTGGTCTGCAGGGTGTTAGCTATATGGAGAGGGGCAATTTAGCATGGCCAATCCACCCAACTTGCACCTGTTTGGATTGTGGGAGGAAACAGGAACACCCAGAAGAAACCCACCCAGACATGGGGAGAACATACAAACTCCACCTAAGGTCTGAATCAAATCCGGTCCCTGGCGCTGAGGCAATAATGCTAACCACTGTGCCACCTTAAACCATGTCCAGTTAAAGATGGCTGAGCAAGTTGCATCATTGGACTAGCACCTGCATGCCTCCTGCCCTAGTCAACATATTAAAAGACAGAAATATTCGAGGAATTGTAATTTGAAATAAGTTACAATAATTTATCTTTGGGTGGTACAGTTTTGATCAAGTTTGATTAATTTAGGTTAATTTTCTTTTAGCTCTTATGATTGTCTAACTGACATTCAAAGATAAATTATACAAAAGCAAAATACTTCTTTCAATTTTATAGTATCCATCAAATAGAGAAATACTCAGCTGGTCAGGCAGCATTTACAGAGAGAAAACAGAGTTATTATTTAAGGTCGATAGCCTTTTATCAAGATTAGGAAAAATTAGAGATGGAACTAGTTTCAGCATGTAATAAACCAGGGAACGGGCAGGGGCTGGTGAGAGTAGGGAAGGTCTGCAATGGGGCGGAAGGCTGGAGCGATTAAACAACAGACACCTTGATGGTGAAAAGCAAAAGGGAATTACAATGGGATAAGATACAAAATGTGTCTAGACGAGGTGGAAATGCCAACAGCAGCATCACGGTGAACAACTGCTGTCCCCTAAAATGGAAGTGGTTGATCTGAAGTGGCTGAACTCAATGGTGAGTTTGCCAGCTTGTAAAATTTCTAACTGAAGCTAATGGCTTATGTCAATCTTCCGTGGAACAGTGGAGGAGGCCGAAGGCAGGGTCAGAGTGGGAATGGGACAGTGTGGGAAAATAAGAATTTTAAGCTCTTGGTGAGTTTCAGACTAAGTGGAAGCATTGGCAAAGTGATCACTGAATCTGCATTTGGTCTCTCGATGCAGGATGGTGAGCAGCAGAATGGACCGAGTGGGACTGTGGGAAGGGAGCAAGCACAAGGACACATGTTGCATTTCCTGTGTTTGCATAAGACATTGCTGTGGGAAAGGGAGGGGCAATGGAGAAAATTGAAGAGTGGACAAAGGTATAGCAGAGAGAAAGGTCCCTTTAAAATACTGAAGGAGAAACGGGAAGAATTGATTGGTGCTGGCATCATGCTGGAGGTGGAAGGAAAGGCAGACCGTGTCATTTTAATTACCCAGCAATCTCATCTCTCCGTCCTTGGCTCCTACATTATTCCAATGAATCTGAGCAGAAACTCCACAAACATCACTTCGATCTGTTGATTAGGAATTTAACAGCTTTCTGGATTTAACAGTTCCAGATCCTAACCATTGCTCCCATTTATAATCAGACAGCACATTGCTATTACCATTCGCACCTCTGCTAGACCTACCTTCTGTTTCTTTACTTGTTCCATTACCATCAATTTTCATTTTGCATTATCCCTATTGTCATTTAATTCTTCCTGCCACCATTTTACAGACCTTCCCCTATCGATTTCCCTCTCTCCTTGCTTTAAAAATGTTAATATCCAACTTTTTCCACAGTTTTAATTGATTTGAAATATTAACCTTGTTTCTCTCTCTCTACAGGTGCTGAGCATTTACAGCCAGTTTTGTTTTGATTGAAATTATATTTGATTGAAATGATATACTGACAGACAGCAAGCTTGTGGATGCATTCTACTTGCAGGGAGGCACGATTAATTCAACCAGGTGTGATATGGAGCCAGCACAGAAATGATGTGCCAAACCACCTTCTCTTACATTGAAATTTATTCTGTGCTATCAGGCCAACATAGTTGTAAATCCGCGGAAAAAGTTAGTGAGTAATTGGGTTTACAATTAATGGAGGCAACTGATTATGGCCAGACTGCAAGTGTCAGAGTTCATCATTAGCCAAGCCTCTCCCTGCCCCAATGAGAAAATAAACTACTGCTCTGCAACATAAATATGTGAGGATTTGTGCTTCACAGAATACTTACAGCATAAATATCTTGAGGTCCAGATGTGTTGGTTGTTCCATTAGATCGGTGGCATTTAAAAGTGAAGTTGTCTTTTGCACTATTTGAAAAAAAAGTGTTATGAGCAGAATGTTAAGCAATACCTCAAAAAAAGCTCAAGGAAATGGTCAAAAAACTAATACTTACGGGTTGGGAGGGTTTATATAATGAATGGCCACTCGCCCCTCAATGCTTCCAAGTGCAAATCCTGTTGGCTTGTTCTGTTTATCTTTAAAGATGGCAACACATCGATGCTGAAAAAGATGTTTACCGAGTATTGAGGATATGATCTTCAGTGTAAATCGAACAGATTACGTTCTTGTAACTTGACAGATTTATTTTATTTATGGACATTTGGGAATAGTAGGTGGTTTGACCAATGCTGGCAAGATCCAAGTTTATTGCTCATCCCTCACTGTCCTACTTAAACACTGCCATTCACGTGGTGAAAGCTCCCCCCCTTGGCAGAGTGTTCCAGTGTTTTCACCCAAAGACAAAATGACAGCCTACCTCTAAGCTAGGACAGGGAGAGATTTGGAGGGAAATTTGGGGTGATGGTGTTCTCGTGCGTCTGTTGCCCTTCTGGATGGTGGAGGTTGTGATTGAATAAGTGTTGCCGGAAAAGCTTTGCTGATTTGGGTTGGGAGTAGATGGCGATAGGTGAAATTTTAGAAACAGATAGTGCAGTTGTCTTCATTGAAAATCGGATACTGGGGAAAACTATTTTTTGTATTGAATTAGCTTATCTTATATTGCACAGAAACTAAGATTGACCAAAATAACCCTCCGTAAAGGAACCAAAATACATTCTGGGATTCTGCTCTGAATCCCTCTCCAGTAACCTTTGCTCGAGCTGCATGTCTGCATCGTGGGCCATGGTAGGATAGTGCTCTCCAGAGTCAAATTCTCTGCCAAGTCTTGTCACCCAAGCTCAGGTGATGATGGCCCAATTTAGTAAATTATTTGATAACAAATATCGATATGCTATGTGCAATACTCATGGATTAATTCCCCAGTGATGGAATTTATAATGTAATACATGAATGCACTTACAAGGTATTTAAGACAGTCAACCACATGACAACTGCTCCAATTGATTTGCCTCAGATTTAAAGTATTTCTTACAAAAAGTATTGGATCTTACAGATAAAAGTCCAGGCTGAGTGGAAACAAAGAATGGCTAAAAATAAACATGGGTATTTGTTAAAAATATATCAAGAAACCAGAAGTTCTACGTAACAAAGAGAAGCCGTTGCAGCCGTTGAACACAGCAGCAGGTGCAATGGGGTTGTGTAGACCTGTGCATTCATCTAAATTAATAGTGGGAAGGGCACATTTCCGGCTGTTGGGACTGCTCCCTTTCTCCAGCAGTTAGGTGCTGCTGTCATTGTACCTGATGCTTGAGAGGAGAGTCTATCCTTTTGAATTCGGAGGGCTGGTTCTCAAGCTGGTAGACTATCAGGCCTCTCTCTGCAGTGGCGACTACAGCCATAGGATACAACTATCATATAAAAGAAAGAGAAAGAAATTAAGGAAGCTCGCATGTCCATTTACTGAAGTAACACAATAAAGCTTTTTTATATTTCACCGTTCCCAATCCCTTGTCCAAAAGGCTTCTTACTTCATTCTAATACTTTCCTATAACGTGGAGTGGAAATTGAACACTCCGACAGTCTCCTGTGCAAAATGCATTGTAGGTTAACAATAGAATAACTGGAGAAATATGTGCACTTTCCCATCATTTACTGAATCACCATATTTAATTGCTGCACAAAAATATATCAACCTCAAGTTTGTAGAAACATTTTCACAACTTGACCACTATATACATACACATTTTTTAATTTCTCCACTTCATAGTTAAAATTACACATTGGAGTAAAGAGTTCTGTTAGAATTCTTTCATTGTATTGGTTCAGAAAAAATATATGGAATTAGTCAAAAGCTAACCAGCAATCAGTAAGGCAGCAGGGGCAAAGCCACCTCCTTCTTCTCCCACGAATATCAGTACTGTTTGAGTTAATGCTCCTGGATTGAACCCAAAATGTCAGTAACAAGTCAGGTTCTACTACGCAAAGAATAAAAGGGTAATCAGAGAGCAATATGATAAATTGTCTAAGTTCACCAAAGAACGAGGCTTTGGCCAAGCATTTTTGTTTTAGAATTACAGGTGCAAGATTTGAACTTCAGTCTGACTGAATTTTGAGTTGACATCCAGTGGGATACTCAGGGGGGCTTCACCATTCATTCCCCCCTCCCCTTACGCTGACAGGGTTGTGGAAGTCCATAAAACATACCCACCTACCATAGTGGATGAACCATTCTACCAGCTGGTATAGTGTTCATGGATGTTGTGTAATGTAAGCTACCTACCACATCAGCACAGTAACACCTCTCTGGTAGCTGCAACGTCAGCATGGGATTCGGAGAACGCGTGTCCCAGAACTGAAATACAAGAGAAATAATTAATATCCCTGTCGTATTATAGGCTGTTCATCACCTAAAGACATGAGCTCAAAAGTGGTTTAACATTGCAGCCTAATTCATGAACATATTTCAAGGAACTGGCTAAATCGTTGCCTGTATCATGTTTCTCTTTTTCGTCCCTGAAACTACAGACTTTGATCAAACTGAAAACACCCCTTTTTTCTGTTTCAGTGTTTGCTGGTCTTCTTACCAATGTAATTCTTTTTTAAAGAGGTAGATAGGCCTCGTTGTTTGTATGGCAGGGAAGGTAGCTAGGATAAGGAAAGCGGTGCTCCAAAAGGGGCGGCAGTAGGAGGAGTTGGCTTTTCCAAACTTGTTATGCTATTACTGGGCAGTGAATGCAGAGAAGGTGTGGGGCTGGAGTAGGGAGACAGAGGCTTTCTGGGTGCGGATGGAAGCGGGTTCTTGTAAGGAGTCAGGGTTGCGGGCACTTGCAACAGCGCCACTACTGTTCGTCCCAGGGAAGTATTCAGGTAGTCCTGTGGTTGTAGCCACGCAAAGATTTGGAGGCAATTCCAACAACACTAAGTTGAGGGCAGGCTCGAGGGAGATGCTGATAAGAGGGAACCATGGGTTTGAGCCAGGGAGAACGGATGCAAAGTTCCGAGGATGGGAGGAGAAAGGGGCGAAGAGGTAAATTATTTGTGTTTGCAGGGGCGGTGCGCAAGCTTGGAGGAGTTAGGGTGAAGTTTGGGCTCCAGCATGAGGAGGGCTTCAGATATATGCAGGTGTGGAACTTTGTGAGTAAAGTGTTCCCGAACTGTCCGATGATACCATCCTCTTCGTTGCTGGAGGTGCTGTTGGTGATGGGGATGGAGGTGGGGTCATTTTGGCAATTTATGGTAGGATCGTGGCGGAGGATAAGGTGTCCAATGAAGGGATTAAGGCCAAGTGGGAGGAGGAGCTGGAGATGGCGTTGGAGGAGGGATTATGGTATGAGGTACAGCAGAGGGTTAATGCCTCAAGCCTGTGCACCAGGCTGGGGTTGATTCGATTGAAAGTGGTGCACAGGGCGCACTTACTGAAGGCGAGGATGAGCTGGTTGTTTGCAGGGGTGGATAGCTGTGAGCGGTGTGGGAGGGGTCCAGATAATTACGTTCACATGTTCTGGTCCTGCCCAAAGTTGGAAATTTTGGGGGTCATTTAAAAAAAAAAAAAATTTAGTTCGGGATTGAACCTGGGATCTCGGCGCCGTGAGGCAGCTGTGCTATCCACTGCACCACCGTGCTGCCCTAGGTGGTCATTTTGCAGCACCATGCCAGAGGCTCTACACGTGCATTTGGAACCTGGTCCCCTGGAGGCCATATTTGGGGTGACAGACCTGTCGAGGTTTCAGACGGGTGGTCTTAGCCTTCATCTCGTTAATCACTTGCAGACAGGGCCTGTTCAAGTTGAGGTCAGCTTCATCCCGTGCTTCAGTGTGGCTGGGCAATCTAATGGTGTTCCTGCATTTGGAGGTGAAATTTGCTGAGAGGGGGAGATGAGATGGAGTTTGTTTACCTGACACTTTGGGAATCTGGTTGCTGTCAAGGGGTCGGGGGTTGTGCTTATTTCTTGTAAAAATATTACAATGTGAATAAAAATATATATATATATATATATATATATATATTTTTTTTTTAAACAGCCCTGGTCTAATGTACTGGCCTAGGCCTCTCCCTTGATGCTCTGTGGCATAGCCCGTGATATCATTTTGATGACAGTATGAAGTCTCACAACACCAGATTAAAGTCCAACATGTTTGTTACAAACACGAGCTTTCGGAATACAGCTCCTTCCTCAGGTGATTCACCTGAGGAAGGAGCAGTGCTCCGAAAGCTAGTGTTTGTAACAAATCTGTTGGACTTTAACCTGGTGTTGTAAGACTTCTTACTGTGCTCACCTCATTTTGTTTGGGACAGAGCTAAAGAAGGTTCCAAATTCTCTCTCCCTGAAGGGTGTGGATCTGGAAAATCCCAGTTTGGAGACTGTTTTTTCCTCAGCTTAGCTAGTAAGCACTCTCAATGAGACTGTTTCTCCAAGTCAGGGTTTTGTTGGAGCTGTAGAGCGGAGCAGAATCCTTTTGAATCTCACTCCCAGAAGGGGTGAAATTCTCTCTCAAATCATAGCTGAAACTCCCTTCAGGTCAACAGAACAGTTAGTAGGGCAGCACGGTGGCCAAGTGGTTAGCACAACCGCCTCACGGCGCTGAGGTCCCAGGTTCGATCCCGGCTCTGGGTCACTGTCTGTGTGGAGTTTGCACATTCTCCCCGTGTCTGCGTGGGTTTCGCCCCCACAACCCAAAAATGTGCAGAGTAGGTGGATTGGCCACGCTAAATTGCCCCTTAATTGGAAAAAATAATTGGGTAATCTAAATTTATTTAAAAAAAAACAGAACAGTTAGTGAGCATTCGAAACCTGAAGATAAGAGTTGGGGGTTTGGTGGTGGGGGTGGTAGTGGAAGGGAAAGGGTACATTCCAGATTCCCCTCCCATTAAAGGTACCAGACCACTCGAAGGCCTCGCGAAAACTGTTGCTCTCACATTCTATTTAATGGAGGCAAGCTGTTGGTGAGTCTGAAGTTGAACACATAATCAGAGACAGAGCAGACCTGAAGTGCATCTTCTGAGGGAAAGCTCAGCTCAACACAAGTTGAAGCGTGTCCCTAGAGGGGATCCCACAGCTTGAGTATTCCGGCTTGAAGATCAAAACCAACTGATGGTTATCAACATCTTGCACACTGAAGGGATCGCTACCAAAAAGGCCACAACCCGTACAGTGAAGATTCTCAAATCTCTTTTACTTTTAATCCCTGTTATTTATGAACCTTCGCTACCCCCACCATGTGTCTGTCTTGCTTGCGTCTGGGTGGAGGGTGGGGCAGGGTTTGGGGACTAGCTAGACCACTGTTTCATTCTTGCCATTTTCTGTTCATCTTGTTCCTTATTACAAATAATGTTTTTTAGTGTTTTACTTCCAAAACTGGTGTCTGTAACTCATTGGAGCAGTTGAGGATCAAAGGTCTCAGGAAAATACACAAATTATTGGTTAATTCACTTATGTTTGGACTCTGGGGTCTGTGGGACTGGAATTGACTGCGCAGTCACCCATCGTGTCATTACATTTCAGACAAATACTTTCAAAGGTTTAACCTGAGTTATGAGTTGGTCAATCTCAGGAAAGACGGGTGAAAGCGCTAACATTGGGTTCGGTGTTTCTGGACTCACATCTCATCATTACCCAGCTACTGTTAGATGGAGCAGGCTCAAGGGGCTGAATGGTCTACTCCTTATTCAAATATACATCAAAAACAGAAGCAGCATACATACAATACTCACTGGCTTCTTTATCAGGACAAAGGCAGCAGACACAAAGAATCACAATCACCTCGTACCAACCTAGCTTGGACACATATTTTTGTTCCTTCATTGTCACTGTGTGACTACAGTATTACCCCCGCCTAACAGTACTGAGTGATTTCACCACATTGTCTCCAGCAGCTCAAGAAGCAGCTGACCACCACTTTCTCAAAGGCAACCTTGTGAATGACTTTTTGTTTTTACAAATCATAGCAGTCTACCCTTAATACTCCAAGCTGTTGAATAGCAGAATATACTACATCTACAATATTAACAGAGTCAGTTCATACCTTTAATGTCTTGTCCCAGCTTCCTGTCATTACACAGCTGTAGTTAGGTGCTTTGATCCAGTGGACAGTTTTAATGGGGGCATCGTGCTGCAGTTCAAATAGACATCATTACCAGTGTTGTACTATTTAAAGATGACAAAGTTCTCCCAAAGTCATGCGCCAATTTTACTTGCACCTCCTCAACAGTAAGAAAGTACAACCTGATTCCCCCTGGTCTCCACAGAGAGATTGCAACTCTGATTCTTTCATGCTGACTTATTGTTACAGAGCCACTTGTCAAAGTTCTGTAAGGTGTTGGGATCCCCAGGTATTGCAGAGGAACAGAAAGAGGCCATTCAGCTCCTCAGTCCTGCAGCCCCATTCAATTAGATCACAGATGTTGTTTACCTCAACTCCATTTCCCAGACTTTGAGCCATATCACTTGGTTCCCTTATCGAACAAGAATCTATCAATAAAATAAAAGCAAAATACTGCGGATGCTGGGAATCAAAACTAAACTAAAAACAGAAATGTTCTGGGGCGGGATTCTCCTGGCCCGAAGCCGGGCCGGGAGAATCCCCACAACCGGGCCACTCCACCCCGACGCCGGCATGCTATTCTCCGCGGAGCGGAGATCTGTGCCATTGGCGCGCCGCCGGTCGCTGTATGCGGCTAGGCCACCGATTCTCGTCCCAGGATGGGCCGAGCGGTTGCTCTAAAACGGCAGAGTCCCGCCGGCACTGTCCATACCTGGTCGCAGCGGTGGGAACTCAGGTGGGAGGCTGGAGCGGGGTGAACCTGTAGGGGCCAGGATCGGTACTCCCAGCGGCCCATGCATGCCATCGTGAAACGCAACGGCGTTTCTGATGACGTGGACACTCTGCCGCCGAATGGGAGAATCCCGTCCCTTGTTTGTGGAGATTTAATGTTTTAAGTCAAATACAATTTCTTAAAATAAAAAAAACTATCAACATTAGTCTTGAAAATTCTAAATAACTAGAAACAACAGCCTTTTTGTGCAGAATGTTCCAGCTTTCTATTACCATTTGTGTGAATTTAGTGCTTCGATTTCACTCCTGAATGGATCTAATTTTAAGATTGTGTCCCCTTGAAAGTTTATTTTGTAACCACCTTATCATTTTAATACCTTGATTTGATAATCTGTTTACAAGCCAATGTATGCAAATTATAGCAGGCATTATTCTGGAGAATTTGCACTGGTACTCCCTCCAAGACTGTCAGAAATTAGGAGTGTGCCATGTTTTCAGCAAGATTTCCAGCTTGCATTTACTCTTGGTCGAAAATGTCCATGTACATTTGTTCTATCTTTGTGCTCTGGTGGAGAGGACAGGTTAGGAGACCACCTGCAGTTTGTTGTCATCCCTTTGATTGAATCCCCTGCTTCTGTTGGAGTGACTTTCCTTCCAATTTGGCCAGTCTGTGGGAGGACTCTTGCTCTCCTTCCAGACAGCAGGATTTACACTGGAACTTGCCAGTAGTGAATTATGGACATCAATCCGTGCTATGCCATTCCATGGCTATTGCTGCTCTCCCATGTTATCCCATTAACACAGGCAAAAGTTAACACCTCACAGACACAGGACAGTCTAGTTCACGGTTATTACAATTTCAGCAGGCATTATGTTTGCGGACTTTCTCGTTTTTAGAAAAGATAGAAGAAAATAGAAAAAAAGTGAACGAGGGTGTCCGTTGCTTCATAAGTATCTTGACCCGAGTACATTAACAAGTATTGCCAACATCTTACTGGCCACTTACTTGGGCAATCTGTATTGCCTGGTTACTGTTGAGGTCCCACATCTTTGCAGTTTTATCACATGATGCTGTGACCACCTTGCTCCCATCCTTTAAAAAAATGAAAATGCGTTACTGCACAGGGTTAACGGGAGACACATGTCAATGGAAACAGCTCTTACATATTACACCACAACAAAAAAAAAACAAAAGAACAAAGAAAAGTACAGCACAGGAACAGGCCCTCCGGCCCTCCAAGCCCGTGCCGACCATGCTGCCCGTTGAAACTAAAATCTTCTACACTTCCTGGATCCGTATCCCTCTATTCCCATCCTATTCATGTATTTGTCAAGATGCCCCTCAAATGTCATTATCATCCCTGCTTCCACCACCTCCTCCGGCAGCGAGTTCCAGGCACCCACTACCCTCGGTGTAAAAAAAACTTGCCTCGTACATCTACTCTAAATGTTGCCCCTTGCACCCTAAACCTATGACCCCTAGTAATTGACCCCTTTACCCTGGGAAAAAGCCTCTGACTATCCACTTTGTCTATGTCCCTCATAACTTTGTAGACCTCTATCAGGTCGCCCCTCAACCTCCGTCGTTCCAGTGAGAACAAGCCGAGTTTATTCAACCGCTCCTCATAGCTAATGCCCTCCATACCAGGCAACATCCTGGTAAATCTCTTCTGTACCCTCTCTAAAGCCTCCAAATCCTTCTGGTAGTGTGGCGACCAGAATTGAACACTATACTCCAAGCGTGGCCTAACTAAGGTTCTATACAGCTGCAACATGACTTGCCAATTCTTATACTCAATGCCCCGGCCAATGAAGGCAAGCATGCCGTATGCCTTGACTACCTTCTCCACCTGTGTTGCCCCTTTCAGTGCCCTGTGGACCTGTACATCTAGATCTCTCTGACTTTCAATACTCTTTAGGGTTCTACCTTTCACTGTATATTCCCTACCTGCATTAGAGCTTCCAAAATGCATTACCTCACATTTGTACGGATTAAACTCCGTCTGCCATCTCTCCGCCCAAGTCTCCAAACGATCTAAATCCTGCTGTATCTTCTGACAGTCCTCATCGCTATCCACAATTCCACCAACCTTTGTGTCATCTGCAAATTTACTAATCAGACCAGTTACATTTTCCTCCAAATCATTTATATATACTACGAACAGCAAAGGTCCCAGCACTGATCCCTGCGGAACACCACTAGTCACAGCCCTCCAATTAGAAAAGCACCCTTCCATTGCTAATATCTGCCTTCTATGACCTAGCCAGTTCTGTATCCACCTTTACAGCTCACCCCCTGATCCCATGTGACTTTACCTTTTGTACCAGTCTTCCATGAGGATCCTTGTCAAAGGCCTTATTGAAGTCCATATAGACAACATCCACTGCCCTACCTGCATCAATCATCTTTATGACCTCTTCGAAAAACTCTATCAAGTTAGTGAGACACGACCTCCCCTTCACAAAACCGTGCTGCCTGGGTCACATTGAGACCCATTGAGTCACTAATACGTCCATTTGCTTCCAAATGGGAGTAGATCCTTTCTCGAAGAATTCTCTCCAGTAATTTCCCTATCACTGATGTAAGGCTCACCGGCCTGTAGTTCCCTGGGTTATCCTTGCTTCTTAAACAAAGGAACAACATTGGCTATTCTCCAGTCCTCCGGGAGATCACCTGAAGACAATGAGGATCCAAAGACTTTTGTCAAGGCCTCAGCAATTTCCTCTCTAGCCTCCTTCAGTATTCTGGGGTAGATCCCATCAGGCCCTGGGGACTTATCTACCTTAATATTTTTCAAGACGCCCAACACCTCGTCTTTTTGGATCTCAATGTGACCCAGGCTATCTACACACCCTTCTCCAGACTCAACATCCACCAATTCCTTCTCTTTGGTGAATACTGATGCAAAGTATTCATTTAGTACCTCGCCCATTTCCTCTGGCTCCATACATAGATTCACTTGCCTATCCTTCAGTTGGCCAACCCTTTCCCTGGCTACCCTCTTGCTTTTTATGTACGTGTAAAAAGCCTTGGGATTTTCCTTAACCCTATTTGTCAATGATTTTTCATGACCCCTTCTAGCCCTCCTGACTCCTTGCTTAAGTTCCTTCCTACTTTCCTTATATTCCACACAGGCTTCGTCTGTTCCCAGCCTTCTAGCCCTGGCAAATGCCTCCTTTTTCTTTTTGACGAGGCCTACAATATCACTCGTAACATAGCTTGCATAAACCCTCTTTGACTTAAGTGTATATAATAACTCCCATTAAGTGTACATTTTATTTTATGTAACGTGCTTAAAGAACCCCTTCCAAAGTGAGTTTACACTATTTCCCAAGGGCTGCAGGCCCATGAGAACAGCATCAACCCTACATATTGCGTGGCTTACAGGAAGATTGCTGGCAGGCCGCCTTCTTGAACCACTTGTCCGTGTGAGGAAGGTATTCCCACAGCTGACCCAGCAACCATAAAATAACAGAGATATGTGGCTTAACTGGGATGGTGTTCAACTTGAAGGCAATGGTGCCCCCTCCAATGCAACTTCTGCTCTCGTCTTTCCAAGCGCACATACTCATGTATGCCTTGTGCTTAAAAACCCCGTTCCCTGTCAAAGAAACTTTAACAAGCTACCACAATACAACTTGTAGACAATACCAGAGTAACCATGATGCTGTGGTGGTGAAGGGAGTGCAAAGTGGTGGTTGGACTGCCAATTAAGTGGACTATATTGTCCTCGATACTATTGAACCGAGTTGCAGTTACATCCATTACACTCGTCTCTCGCCTTGGAAGTGGCGGAATATCTTTCAGATTGGGGTGGTGAACTACTTGCCACTGGCCTCCGACATGGTCAATAGTACCCATGGCAGTGACATGGCTGGTCCAGTTCTTTCCGATTAACCTATCTCCCAGGTTGATGATGTTTGGGAATATCATGGAGAAGTGAAATGTTAAAGGACAGCACGGTGGCGCAGTGGGTCAGCACTGCTGCCTCACGGCACCGAGGTCCCAGGTTCCATCCCGGGTCTGGGTCACTGTCCATGTGGAGTTTCCACGTTTTCCCCGTTTGCATGGGTCTCGCCCCCACAGCCCAAAGATGTGCAGGGTGGGTGGATTGGCCATGCTAAATTACCCATTAATTGGAAACAATGAATTGGGCACTCTAAATTTATAAAAAAATATACAAAATGTTAAAATGTAATGTTAAAATGTGCAAATTACAATCACGAACTATCCAATTAATCACACCAACCTTCTCTTTCACAATTACTCAGCAATTTCTACACCAAATTTCACAGAATCCCTACAGTGCAGAGGAGGTAATTCGACCCATTGACTCCGCACTAACCCCCCCCCCCCCCCCCCCCCCCCCCCAAGGAGCACCCCATCCAGGCCCACGCCCCTGCCTATTCCTGCAAACCCAACTCATCTTTTGGACATTAAGGGGCAATTTAGCATGGTCAATTCACCTAACCTGCACATCTTTGAACACTATACTCCAAGTGTGGCCTAACTAAGGTTCTATACAGCTGCAACATGACTTGCCAATTCTTATACTCAATGCCCTGGTGTCTGTCATTGGGAAAATGTTAAGAGTCCATTATAAAGGATGTAATAGCAGAGCCTTTTTTAAAAATAAATTTAGTGTACCCAATTATTTTTTCCAATTAAGGGGCAATTTAGCGTCGCCAATCCACCTACCCTGCACATCTTTTGGGTTGTGGGGGCGAAACACACACAGACACGGGGAGAATGTGCAAACTCCACACGGACAGTGACCCAGGGCCAGGATTCGAACCCGGGTCCTCAGCGCCGTAGGCAGCAATGCTAGCCATTGCGCCACCGTGCTGCCTGAGCCATTTCTTTTTAAAGTTACTATCAAACCTGCTTCTGGGATTTTGTCAGGCAGATTTCAGATCCTAAAAATTTGCTACACAACAAACACTCTCACCTCACCTCTGGCACTATTGCAAGTTACTGTAAATCTGTGTCCTTTGGTTAATGCCACTTCAGCAGCTAAAGTTCCTCCCTACTTAAATCCTTCACCCTTTGGGGTGTCTCTCCAATCTCCCTTCACCTTCCCTGTTTCAAGTACAATAATCACAACTTTTTCTAGTTTTTCCATGTAACTTAAGTTCCTTATCTCTGGGACTATTTGAATAAATCTTCCATGCACCATGTCCAAGGCCGACATCATTGCTAAAGGGTGATGCCAGAACTTGATGAATACTCCAGCTAATGATTTCTAAAAGTTGAATATAACTTGCTTGTTTTTTTGCACTCCATGTTAAGATTTTAAAGCAAAGGATTCCATATGCTTTTCAAACAACCCTATCAACGTGCCCTGCTACCGTCAAAGATTTATGTATGCGAACCCTCAGGTCTCTTTGCTCCTGCTCCTACACCAAAATGTATCACTTTACACTTTTCTGCATTAAATTTCATATTCCATGTATATACACATTTGATCAGTTTGTCTACAGCCTCCTGAAATTTATTAACACCCTCCTCACTGTTAACTCTTTCTGAATTTCATGTCATCTGCAAACTCTGACATTAATGTCTTGTGTACCCAAGTCCAGGTTATCATCAAACATCCCTGCTTCTGATCTTACGATGGAGGGAAGGTCATTGACGAAGGAGTGGAAGATAGGTGGACCTGGGGATATTGGAAACTGTCCCCCACGAGGAATCAACACCGTCACAAGAGAAAATACCAGAGATCACCTGTTTGGCATGATAACTAAGAAGGATGCTAGAGTATCAACTTAATTGACTGGTTCCCTCAACCCTGACCATCTGATTGATAAGAAAGTTGGCTGCTTTTAGACCGCTAGTTGCCGTCTGCGAACAAGTGCTTTATAGACAACAGTCCCTTGAGTATTTCTCCTCCATCACATCCACACAGCAATTGAGGAATGGATTGTAGCAGGGAGACCTTTGCGACAATCATTCAAGATGGTAGTGCAAGCAGATAAGGCTATGAAAACGGTTAACAGGTGTTTGGTTATGTACCTTCAAATGGGCATGAATGTAATGCGTGAGAAGTCATTGTAACTAGCAAAATATAAAGGAACCCAGGGAGAAAATGGAACCCACTCAAGGTTTGCCATTCAATTCCTGTTTGAACAACTACACTAGTAATTTCTCTGCTCCAAAACGTAGCCCTCTGCAGAGTCATGACTTGCTCCCATTCGCTCCTAAATTCTCCAAATTACTCCATACTGACTGACTTTGCAAGGCAGGAAGATAGGAAATGAGCACAGCAAGTTTACGAGTTATTTTCCTGACTTGATCTTCTGTAATATGGAGTAGAACAAAATGAATTTGTTACAAATCCATTTAATAAATGCACCTACATCACTCCAACAGACATCCAGCACTGGACCCGTGTGCATCTGCTGAGCCTTTGGGACAGTCTGCCCACTATCCTGAATCTCCCAGCAACGTACCTACAAAAACAAAAACAAAGTTTCTACAACGCTGCATAAAAAGAAAAATATCTACATTGCAATAATGGTACAAGATGGTACAGTAGAGAGACACAAAGCCAAGACCACTGAGAAATTTTGATGAAAGGACACTGCCATTTGGGTGGGCAGCTAATGAGTATTAAAGACTGAAAAACTCTTCTTGGAGGAGTAAATCAATAAAGGAGATTAAGATGAGAAAGTTAATTCCAACCAACATGGCCAATGAGCTGACACAGAGCCATGCCCGCCAGCAGAAATAGACGCGAGGGACCAACACCAAATAAACTGCTTCAACCGTTAAATAAGGATTATTTCCAATATACAAGGTTCCATGCCAAACCATCAGCTGTACCAGCACACTCTCTCACGCATATTGAGGAAGTTACTGGTTTTCAAAGGAAGAATGGACAACATCGATGTTACAGAAGTCTGGTCAGCTCTCAACAATGGCTAAGAGACTGGACTAGATGCCATAACTTTTAAGTTTTAAAGCTGTGCGGAAAGATCAATTCGTTCCAAGAGTGATAATACAAGAAATAGGGCTTGGTTATTTTAAAAACAAACTTTATTACAACGAAAGAAAATCAATTTTGAACTTTTACTTCAGATCTAACATGAACAGATTACATGCAATTTATTAACCTTAACACACTAGTTCCCATTAAACATCACTTTACATAACCATGCTGCTCTCATGCTGCGTACACAGACAGGCCAAGGCAATATTTACATTTATAAAGCAATTTTTATTGTTGGGGACATTTGTTCAGAACCCTGGGAGAAATTCTCCAACCCCCCGTAGGGTCGGAGAATCGCCCGGGAGCGGTGAAAATCCCACGGGAATCATGCCCCGCCGATCGGCGTGCCCTCTGCGCCGAGCCCCCTGCGGCGATTCTCCGGCCCGCGATGGGCCGAAGTCCTGCCACTGAGAGGCCTCTCCCGCCGCCATGGTTTGAACCACCTCTGGTGGCGGCGGGATCGGCGGCGCGAGCGGGCCCCCGGGGAGGGGGGGTGCCCCAACGGTGGCCAGGTCCGCGATCGGGGCCCACCGATCGGCGGGCGGGCCAGTGCCGTGGGGGTACTCTTTTTCTTCCCCCGCCGCCACGGCCTCCACCATGGCGGAGGCGGAAGAGAACCCCCCTACCGCGCATGCGCTGGTGGTGACATCACACCAGCTGACGCACGGCGCATGCGCGAACCGGCGAAGGCCTTTCAGCCAGCCCCGACGCCGGGGGGGGTGGGCGTCAAACGCCGTTGGCGCCGGTTTTGCCGCCAGTCGGCGTGGCGCCAACCACTCCTGCGCGAGCCTAGCCCCCAAAGGTGCGGAGAATTCCGCACCTTTGGGGAGGCCCGACGCCGGAGTGGTTGGCGCTACTCCGCTACGCTGGGACCCCCCGCCCCGCCAGGTAGGGGAGAATCACAGCCCCTTTTCCAAAGCCTGCAAGAGTGGCAACTTTCTGGTCAATTTCCACTGCCTGTAACTGTTCAGAACAGCATTCTTTCTCTCTTTCTAAGCTGTACCCACCCTCTCAAACAAAGGTTCTCCCCCTGAGGTGGCCAGACTTGAATCCATTATCATTATATTGACAGTACCTCAGGCTATGGATGTATCCCTCAGACTTTGCTGTACTCATGGGTTGTTTACCCCTAAATTGCCTGCTACATCTTGGACCCCAGTTCTGGACCCAAGTTCCTAGTATCTCCTTATCATGAGTCATGGAATGCAAACTGCGACTCAACCTTGTAATAAAAAGAGGAGACTTATTTAGTTACCAGGTATCAGTGGCCCCTATGGGTAAATGGACAGAATCATACAGGTAATCTCGAAAACCAAATTAAAAACTCTTCAAATCTCAGTAGAATTGAACCCAGCAGACCATCAGGGAAGCTCAATCGTCCTACTCCAGCACACTCTCATGGGATCTGACTCATCAATTAGTTCTAATGATGGGTCCCAGCAAAAGAGTTAATCTGCATCATTTGCTTTTTGGAGGTTGACTAACCTGCTCAGCACTTACGTTATAAGCTCTTAACCTCAGGTAGAAAGTTTTTTTTAAAAATCCATATTTAACTGATCAAAATCAACAACTTGCATTTCTATAGCACCTGTGACATAGGAAAATCCGAAGTGTTTCACAGTCACAGGAATGAGACATGTTTAAACATCAAAATTCAGGGAATTTAACAAAAGCAAGAGAAGTTTGTAATAGCAGACAACCTCCCTCCCTTACCTGAACCCAGGGAACAGCTGAGAAATTCAAGCAATAAATTAAAATTCACCGGATTGGAAGTGCCAGAGTCTGCGAGGGTGCAAATTCGTGAGAGCAATTTTCCCCTTTAGTTGTAGGTGACACCGATGCCTGCTGTTATTGGACAGTTTTTTCCTTAGGTCAATCCTTATCGGTACTTGGTTATCATAGAATTTACAGTGCAGAAGGAGGCCATTTAGCCCATCGGGTCTGCACCAGCCCTTGGAAAGAGCACCCTA
Source organism: Scyliorhinus canicula (assembly GCF_902713615.1). Taxonomy (NCBI): domain Eukaryota; kingdom Metazoa; phylum Chordata; class Chondrichthyes; order Carcharhiniformes; family Scyliorhinidae; genus Scyliorhinus; species Scyliorhinus canicula. The sequence goes on along the minus strand of NC_052152.1, from coordinate 130,183,983 downwards.
CCTCAGCCCATACCTCTAACCCATCTCCAAACCTCCACCCTATCCCCCTAACCTTTTTTGGACACTAAGGGCAATTTAGCATAGCCAATCCACCCAACCTGCACATCTTTGGACCGTGGGAAGAAATCCACGCAAACAGTGGGAGAACGTGCAGACTCCGCACAGACAGTGACCCAAGCCGGGAATCGAACCTGGGACCCTGGAGCTGCGAAGCAACTATGCTAACCACTGTGCTACCATGCTGTCCCTATTGGAGCTGTGATACAGCTCTCATCGGTTGTCATTGGTTGCTGCTGAAGAGGCTGGCCAATTTGACAATGTTCTTTATTCAGCATTAGTGCACTGCAGGGAAGAAACTCTTCGAATGAGATCAAGTTACGGTGCTGGTGCTCATTTTGTTTCGAAGACCAAGGTCGGTCATAAACATGTTGAATGGCAGAGCATGCTTGATGGGCTGTATGGTCAACTCCAGCTCCTATTTCGTATGTTCTAAGTGGGGAACTAGGCTGGGGCACAATGATGTGAAGTGGAAGCTAAGCAAAGAAGAGAACAGCAGAATGGTACAGAGGGCATTACTTACATCGTTGGCCCAGGATCCAGCGATCAGAAAGTTTCCAGGTAACGTAGGAGGACTAAACTCCAGGCAACTGATGCTGTCATCGGGAGGAGACATCACTTCAATATCCTGTGGAAACAACAAACGCTAAACTAGGGCATGGTAATTCAGAATGTTAGATGTAATGAATCATCTTTTCTGCTTTCCACAGAATTGGTTTCAGATTAATGGAACAATTTGTCTGTAATAAATCAGCCTATGTAGACCTTTATATCCACCAACAAGCACATTTTCCCTCCTTTTCTACATATCCCACATCCAGCTGCCCTTCTCCTGAATCTTTCTTTCCATGCAACCAGAGGAAATTTAACAAGCACCCAAAACTGCTGCACCAGGCCATTTGAGACCGTAATGTGACTGTACCTTTTTTAATGCAGTGTATAGAACTTGCTGTGCAGTCATTACACTGGGAAGACCAAACACAGATTATATAACTTCCTTACCGGGCAAAGCTCTTCTGTCTGCAAGTATGGCCCCCACCCCCTTTGGCCTCTCTAACTCCCTCGTCCAGTATCCTTTCATGTTTGGTCTTCTACACTGTTCCAACAACATTCAATGCAAGCTTCAGAAGTACCTTATAATTTGGCTGGACATCCATTGGTCATATCCATCCTACTTCCAGGGAATATTCTCTGACCTGCTTGTCCTCATCTCAAAAGGGACCTGCATTTTCTGATAAAACAATTTCCCCTTCACTTTTCCATATTATATCCTTGCGTGAAAAAGCGCAGATCAAAAGAAATCCTCTCAAAGCGGTCGTAACAGAAATAAGAGTTGCCCATGGTTGAAGAGGTTTTAAAACAACTTTATAAAAATGTACTCAACACCTTATATTTAAATAACACCCTTAACACAGCTTCAGAGGATCATTATCAAACAGTATAAGATATGGAACCAGATTGGGCAATATTAGGAAAGATGACCAAAGGTTTGGTCCGAGAGGTTGGTTTTAAAGGGGCTTCTTCCAGGAGTGAGAAAGATAGAAATTCCAGAGATTGGGACCCAGTTCGCGCTAGCGATCGAACCCCTGGCGATAGCCCTGCGGGATGTGAAAAGCTGGAAGGGAATCCAGAGAGGAGACAGAGAGCACAGAGTTTCACTCTATGCAGATGGCCTGTTCCTCTCTGTCTCAAAGCCAATACTGCAAATACTGAAAGAGTTTGGAACCTTCTCAGACTACAAACTTAACCTGGGCAAAAGCGAGGCATTCCCTGTGATCCCAAAACGGGGAGGATCGGAGCTGGAGGGGCTCCCATTTAAAACGGCCCAGAACAGATTCCGTTACCTGGGGATCCAGATAGCCAGAAATTGAACACAGATCCACAAGTGGAACCTGACCAGTCTGGTGGAGGAAGTAAGAAAAGACCTTCAAAAGGTTCGGGTTCACTCCCACGATGAAGAGGAATGTACTGCAAAGGTTCCTCTTCCTGTTTAGATCCATACCAATCTTCATCCCCAAGGGCTTTTTCCAAAATGTAGACAGCTTAATCATTGTCCGAAACCAAGATCAAGCTATCCCACTCCCTGTCATTGTGGTGTGCTCCATGTGCCGATCCAATAACCGCTTGAAAGTTCCTAAAGTGTCCAACTCCACTATCACAGCAGGCAGTCGATTCAACACCCTAACCACTGTCTGAGTAAAGAACCTACCTTGGACATCCCTCCTATATCTCCCACCCTGAACCTTATAGTTATGCCCCCTTGTAACAGTTACATCCACCCAAAGAAATAGTCTCTGAATGTCCACTCTATCTATCGCCCTCATCATCTTATAAACCTCTATTAAGTCGCCTCTCATCCTCCTCTGCTCCAAAGAGAAAAGCCCTAGCTCCCTCAATCTTTCCTCACAAGACCTATCCTGCAAACCAGGGAGCATCCTGGTAAATCTCCTTTGCATCCTTTCCAATGCTTCCACATCCTTCCTATAGTGAGGTGACCAGAACTGCACACAATATTACAAGTGTGGTCTCACCAGGGTTATGTACAGTTGCAGCATAACCCCGCGGCTCTTAAACTCAATCCCCCTGTTAATAAATGCTAACACACTATAGGCCTTCTTCACGGCTCTATCCACTTGAGTGGCAACCTTCAGAGATCTGTGGACATGAACCCCAAGATCTCTCTGTTCCTCCACATTCCTCAGAACCCTGCCGTTGACCCTGTAATCCGCATTCAAGTTTTTCCTACCAAAATGAATCACCTCGCACTTATCAGGGTTAAACTTCATCTGCCATTTTTCGGCCCAGCTCTGCATTCTGTCAATATCTCTTTGCAGCCTACAACAGCCCTCCACCTCATCCACTACTCCACCAATCTTGGTGTCATCAGCAAATTTACTGACCCACCCTTCAGCCCCCTCCTCCAAGTCAATGATAAAAATCACAAATAGCAGAGGTCCCAGCACTGATCCCTGTGGTACACCGCTGGTAACTGGTCTCCAGTCTGAAAATTTTCCATCCACCAACACCCTCTGTCTTCTATGTGATAGCCAGTTACTTATCCAATTGGCCAAATTTCCCTCTATCCCACACCTCCTTACTTTCATGAGCTAACCATGGGGAACCTTATCAAACGCCTTACTGAAATCCATGTATACAACATCAACTGCTCTACCTTCATCTACACATTTAGTTTCCTCCTCAAAGAATTCAATCAAATTTGTGAGGCAAGATTTCCCCTTCACAAATCCGTGTTGACTATCCCGGATTAAGCTGCATCTTTCCAAATGGTCATAAATCCTATCCTTCAGGACCTTTTCCATTAACTTACTGACCACCGACTTAAGACTAACAGGCTTATAATTACCAGGGTCATTCCTATTCCCTTTCTTGAACAGAGGAACAACAGTCCTCTGGCACTATCCCGTGAACAGTGAGGACCCAAAGATCAAAGCCAAAGGCTCTGCCTCCCAAAGAATCCTAGGATATATCCCACCCGGCCCAGGGGACTTGTCGACACTAAGGTTTTTCAAAATTGCTAGTCCATCCTCCCTAAGAACATCTACCTCCTCCAGCTTACCCGCCTGTATCACACTCTCATCCTCAAAAACATGGCCCTTCTCCTTCGTGAACACTGAAGAAAAGTATTCATTCAACGCCTCTCCTATCTCTTCTGACTCCATGCACAAGTTTCCACTATTGTTCTTGACCTCACTCTGGTCATTCTTTTATTTCTGACACAAGAGTAAAAAGCCTTGTGGTTTTCCTTGATCTGACTCGCCAAGGACTTCTCATGCCCCCTCCTAGCTCTCCAAAGCCCTTTTTTTTGGCTCATTCCTTACTACCATGTAACCCTCAAGCGACCCGACTGAACCTTTTCTCATCCTTACATACGCTTCCTTTTTCCTCTTGACAAGACAGTCAACCTCTTTTGTGAATCATGGTTCCCTCACACGGCCATTTCCTCCCTGCCTGACAGGGACATACCTATCAAGGACATGCAGTATCTGTTCCTTGAACAAGCTCCACTTTTCATTTGTGCTTTCCCTAACAGTTCCCATCTTATGCTCCCTAATTCTTGCCTAATCATATCATAATTACCCCTCCTCCAATTATAAACCTTGCCCTGCCGTATGGCCCTATTGCAATAGTGAAAGATACCGAATTGTGGTCACTATCTCCAAAGTGCTCTCACACAAACAAATCTAACACTTGGCCCGGTTCATTACCAAGTACCAAATTCAATGTGGCCCCACCTCTTGTCGGCCTATCCACATATTGTGTCAGGAAACCCTCCTGCGCACACTGTACAAAAACTGCCTCATCCGAACTGTTTGACCTATAGAGGTTCCAATCAATATTTGGAAAGTTAAAGTCACCCATGACAGCTACCCTGAGACCTCCACACCTATCCATAATCTGCTTTGCAATTTCTTCCTCCACATCTCGATTACTATTTGGCGGTCTATCGAAAACTCCTAACAACGTGACCACTCCTTTCCTATTTCTAACTTCAGCTCATATTACCTCAGTAGGCAGATCCCCTTCGAAGTGCCTTTCTGCAGCCGTTAAACTATCCTTAATTAATAATGCTACTCCTCCACCTCTTTTACCACCTTCCCTACTCTTACTGAAACATCTATACCCGGGAACTTCCAACAACCATTCCTGTCCCTGTTCTAACCATGTCTTTGTAATGGCCACAACATTGTAGTCCCAAGTACCAATGCACGCTCCAAGTTCACCTACCTTATTCCGGATCCTCCTTGCATTGAAGTAAACACACTTCAACCCACCTTCCTGTCTGCCAGTACACTCCTGCGACCTTGATACCCTCCTCAGTACCTCACTACTCTCAACACTGGCTTCTGGACTACAGCTCGTTTTCCCATCCCACTGACAAATTAGTTTAAACCCCCCCCCGAAGAGCCATAGCAAATTTCCCTCCCAGGCTATTGGTGCCTGTCTAGTTCAGGTGCAAACCGTCCTGTCTGTACAGGTCCCAACTTCCCCAGAATGTGCTCCAATTATCCACGTAACTGAAACCCTCCCTCCTACACCATCCCTGCAGCCACGTGTTTATCTGCACTCACTCCCTGTTCCTCAACTCGCTAGCACGTGGCACCGGCAACAAATCAGAGATGACGACATGGTTTGTCCTGGCTCTCAGCTTCCACCCTAGCTCCCTAAATTCCTGTTTAAAATCCCCGTCCCTTCTCTTACCTATGTCGTTGGTACCAAAGCGTACCACGACTTGTGACTGTTCCCCCTCCCCCTTAAGGATTCTGAAAACACGGTCCGAGACGTCACGGACCCTGAAACCCGGGAGGCAACATACCATCCGTGAGTCTCTTTCACTGCCACAGAACCGTCTATCTGTCCCTCTAACTATCGAGTCCCCAATAACTATTGCTCTCCTGCTCTCCCCCCTTCCCTTCTGAGCCACAGGGACGGACTCAGTGCTGGAGATTCGGTCACCGTGGCTTACCACTGGTAGGCCGTCCACCTCAACAATATCCAAAGCGGTATACTTGTTACTAAGGGGAACGACCACAGGGGATCCCTGTACTGACTGCTTCCTCCCAGCCCCTCTCACCGCCACCCATCTATCTACATACTTCGGAGTAACTACATCCCTGAAGCAACTATCTATGACTACCTCTGCCTCCCGAATGATCCGAAGTTCATCCAGCTCCAGTTCCCTAATGGGGTTTCTGAGGAGCTGGAGATGGGTGCACTTCCCACAGGTGAAATCAGCAGGGACACTGATGACGTCCCTCACCTCAAACATTCTGCAGGAGGAATATTGCACTACCTTCCCTGCCATCCCCCCTCGATAACTTGCGGGTAAAAGAAAGAAAGAGCTTACCTGATATTCATTCACCCCCTTAGGCTAGAGGAGGTGGAAGGGTGGGGGACACTACAAGTGTAGCGCCTCGGGTTTAAGCAACCGCCCAACTTAAATACAGGTAAAAATAAAACACTTAAGCACCTACCTGAATCCCAATCTGCACTCCGGCTCCCTCTCTCGGAAATGAAGGCCGCTGGAACATGGGGATAAGTTTAAGCACCTACCTGAATCCCAAGCTGCACTCCAACTCCCCCTCTCTCTCCTGCTCCCGGAAAGAAGGAAGATCAAAGGGGGCTTGGAATGCCAGTTGCTGAGAAATGGAATTTGTGGTGGGGAAATTATTCCAATGATGGGTGTTGGGCAAGCAGTCTGATGAATCAGAACTTTATTACAAATTATGACAAATCAGAGAAAGTGAGATCAAGAGAGGTTCAGCTGAGGTAAAGCTCGGTGTTATCAGTATATGGCACACAATGGGTTTTCAGATGTCATCAAGGGCAGTATTTGGATGAGGATTAGGACCTGTCCGAGGATGGACGCATGGGGTCCAGAGTCAATGGTGAAGGAGTGGGCAGAGAAGTCATTGCAGGCTATTCTCTTGCCATGACTGGGTAGTTAATAATAATAAGAATGGAAACATGAGGGCTGTTCCATCCAGCTGAATGACTGAGAAGGAGCTTTTGAGGATGATATGGTTAACCATGCCAAAGTTTAAGAATGAAGTGGAGGGATAGTTTCCAATGGTCACAGCCACACGGGATGTCACCTGTAACTTTGATAAGTACTTTTTCAGGAAATCCTCAATGCAGTGAATCTGGCTGATAATGTTCACAGTGAAGGGGATCCAATCCAGACATCAGTGGCACACAAAGACAGGAGGCAATGACTGAAACCTGACTGATGTCAGGAGTGACGCAGGTAAGATGCGCGTACTTTTGGGAAAAATTAAGTTCAGAGATGGGTGGGGGGAGGGGGGAGGTGAGGTATAGTTTGCAAGGTCAGAGGGCCGAGGACAGGTTTATTTGAGGAGGGTATAGCAAGGATAGATGTGAGGAGAGGGGTAGAACTTCAGGTGTGTCAACAATTCATAAAATCAATTAAAACGGGACCCAGGAAGGTAAATTGTGCGGTTGGCAGTTAAGTGGGAACAGGGTCAAGGAAGGAGATGCGTCTCATAGATAAAATCAGCTGGGAGAGGAAAAAATGCGAGATCGCAAAGTAGAAAAATAGATTGGTTTAGGGGTAGGATAGCGGCAAATCTTAGGAGAGGTTTTTGGCACCATGGGCTAGAGGAAGGGAGAAATTCGAGCAGAGGCAGCTGATTGGTGGTCTCAATCTTTGTACCAAAGAAGTTCTAGAGCTTCTCACACATGTTCTTGCAGGTGGGAGTAGAGAAGGTATGGGATAGTAGTTTATGAAGATGGCTTGCAGTGGAAAAGTGATTATCTTTGCATTCCAAATCTGGCACACATGGCCCAATAGTGCTTTGCACAGTCCAGTCATTTGCGGAGATGAATGGTGAAATCAGTTGTCTGCCGCAGATGTGCACTTAAGGAGTACTGTTGAGGGACATACGAGAGCAAGAGAGTAATAGTTTTTAACAGGGACAAGGGCATTAATGGCTGAGGCGAGGATGTGATTGGGCAAATTGGCTGCTGCATAAATGTCCTGGTGAATACAGCATATAACTTCCAAGGAATCAGCTAATCTGTGCTCACACTTTGAATGTCGTATTGAAATTAGAGATATTCAAAATTGTTGATACTACCTTTGTGATTGGCATTTGCACATCACTGATCAATGACTATACCACAGGCATGTGCAGATTTTACTCATTCATTCTAAGGATCTTGTTTCCCAGCACTAGGGGCTTGTTAGGTCATATTAAGAGCTACATCGGTGTGGGACTGGAGCCACTGTTAGACCAGGTAAAATTTCTTTCCCTAAATGACATTTGTGAATTTTAAATACTGACATTCGTGAATCAACTGGGTTTTGGAAACATGACTGAGTCTAGATTTTCTTTTTTTTTTTTTAAATAGCCTATCCATAAAAAGTCCCCAAGTTTTCAATCTGCTGCTGGAGGATTTGAACCTACAAACTGTGGATTATTAGTTCACCTCCGCATATCACTAGTCCAGAAGCATTACTACACCAAGACAACTCAGTGACGCAACACGAAAAGTGAAAGAAAAGATTCCACCAAAGGTAAACCGCTACCAACATTGCCACAGCAATTTCCAACTGAAAAACTGTCTTCTCTCTCGGAGAGCTGGGATCGGACAAGATGATGTTTACTAAGCTGAACAAGATGACACTTTACTCAATAAGGCACAATGCTGAAAATCAAAGCATGCAGCTATCATTTTGATTCATTCTAGTTAAAAGTATAGGCATCAGCTCAACTTCATGTTACAGTTGCATTCCACTGCTGAACACAACTTGCAAGACAAATATAAGATAGCAAAATTAACCATTATTGGAAAGCCTAAGTTTGAAGGACAGGCGTTGAAAACTTAGTCCCCACACTATGTGATTTCTTGAAAAACTACAGTAACCAATGTTCCATTTTAGCAGTGTGAATGTGCGGTCCCTTCAAATAATCACATGCAGGGCTGAGAATTTAAGTCGCCGCACACCTAAAGAAATCAAAAGCACTTACCAAAATAACAATTACAGGGAAGGTCAGTCTTAGCTCACGCAATCCTTAAAGATTGTATTCCTATTGTGCCGTTCGTAACCTCCGTATCTCCCAAAGCCCATTGCAGCAATTAAGTACTTTTTGAAATGTCTTGATGTAGGAAATGTGGCAGCAAATGTGTGCACTACAAGGTCCCAAAAATAGCAGCACGATGCAGGTTTAGGGCAGTACGGTAGCATAGAATAGAATAGAACAGTACAGCACAGAACAGGCCCTCCGGCCCTCAATGTTGTGCCGAGCCATGATCACCCTACTCAAACCCACGTATCCACCCTATACCCGTAACCCCCCCCTTAACCTTACTTTTATTAGGACACTACGGGCAATTTAGCATGGCCAATCCACCTAACCCGCACATCTTTGGACTGTGGGAGGAAACCGGAGCACCCGGAGGAAACCCACGCACACAGGGGGAGGACGTGCAGACTCCACACAGACAGTGACCCAACCGGGAATCGAACCTGGGACCCTGGAGCTGTGAAGCATTTATGCTAACCACCATGCTACCCTGCTGCCCATAGTGGTTAGCACAATTGCTTCACAGCTCCAGGGTCCCAGGTTCGATTCCCGGCTGGGTCACTGTCTGTGTGGAGTCTTCACATTCTCCCCGTGTGTGCATGGGTTTCCTCTGGGTGCTCCGGTTTCCTCCCAGAGTCCACAAAGATGTGCAGGTTAGCTGGATTGGCCATGTTTAATTGCCCTTAGTGTCCAAAAAAGTTTAAGTGGGGTTACTGGGATAGGGTAGATACGTGGGCTTGAGTAGGGTGCTCTTTGTAAAGGCCGGTGTAGACTTGATGGGCCAAATGGCCTCCTTCTGAACTGGATGTTCTATGATGCTGTTCTCAGTGCTGGTTGGGGAATGAATAAATATTGACCAGGAAGAATTCCCCTGTTCATTTTTAAATACTGCCATACTATCGTCTAGATTCAGCAGAGAGGACAGACAAAGCAGCATTCTCTCAGTGCTACACTGGACTGTTAGTTTAGATTTTGCATTCAAGTCCCTGGAGTGGGGTTTGAACCCACAGATGAGTGTCACTAACTGAGCCTCAGCTGACCCAAAGGAATGCAACTTATTATTCATAAGATTTTCCCATTTTATATATAGGTGTTTCTACTTATCTGCTTTGAGTCAAAATACACTCAATACCAGTAAATCCCCCCCCTCCAATGTAACATACCTTCATAGGATTGTGGTTGTCTGTTGTTGTCCCTCCAAACATGCCCCCTGCTCCAAACCCTCCAGTTGTTCCAAATATGCTCATTTTCAGCTCTGCAAACAATGAATTTTAGTCACATGATGATTATGAAATTACAAAATACAGGACAGGATCTTACTGGCTAGTGCCTGTGAAAAAAATAGATACAGATAGGGTTAAATGAATTAGGGTGGGAGAAAGCTCATTTGGAGTGAAAACATCACTGAAGACCATTTGGCGGAATAGCCTATTTTGGCTCTGTAAAAGCTTATATAATTCTATGCTACATCACAAGCTACATAAAATTTGTAACGGCAGGGTAGTTAAAGTTAAATATGGAAAACACACACCAATTTGATTTTTTTTTAAAAAGTGATGAAATTAGAAAACACTATCTTCCATGACATCATACTTTAAACTAATATTGAATAGAAACTGTGTGCATGCAATTAGGTTGTTTTCAGTTTTAACACCACTCTTGGCTGACATAATGAGATTGTTTGGGCGAGGATTAATCACTGAATGCTGACTTCCGGTTGCGGCTATGACTAGCTAAGCCGCACATTTGGAAGCTCCTGCAACAAAGGTGTTTTTGGGCCAATTGGAGGGCCCCAACGGCGCTGAAAAAACGAATCCCGGTGGGGGAAGGTCCCCTGAGGAGAACTAGACCGATTTTATGGTCGGTACCCGGAGTGGAGCGGCAAGAAAAACGGCAGCAGCTCCCCAAAAAAAGCGGGGGAAGAAAATCAAAATGGCGGCCGGCGGTGCACCGGAGGAGTGGAAGAAATGGGCGGAGGAGCAGCAGGCCGCTCTCCTCCGTTTTTTCACGGAGATGAAAGTGGAACTCTTAGAGTCCATGAACGCGACGGCCACCAGGTTGGTGGGAGCCCAGGCGATCCAAGAGGCGTCGATTAAAGATCTGCAGCAGGAGATGGCCGCGAGGGAGGAGGAGGCCACAGTCATCGGGGCAAAGGTGGAGGTGCACGAGGCACTCCACATGAAGTGGCAGAGCCGCTTCGAGGAGCTGGACACTCGGATGAGGAGGAAAAATTTGAGGATCCTGGGCCTGGAAGAAGGCCTGGAGGGGTCGGATCTCCCGGGATATGTGGCGGAGATGTTGAGCTCCCTGATGGGGGAAGGGGCCGGTCCGGCGCCCCTGGAATTGGAAGAGGCATACCGGGTCATGGCCAGGAGGCCTAGGGCAAACGAGCCCCCGAGGGCGGTGCTGGTGCGGTTCCAGCGGCTAAGTGATCGAGAGAAAGTCCTGAGGTGGGCTAAAAGGGAGAAAAGCAGCAAGTGGCAGAACTCGACGGTAAGGGTGTACCAGGACTGGAGTGCGGAGGTGGCAAAGCGGCGGGCCCGGTACAACCGGACAAAGGCGGTGCTACACGCGAAAAAGATCAAATTTGGAATGTTGCAACCGGCGCGCTTGTGGGTCACCTACAAGGACCAACATCATTATTTCGAGTCCCCAGAGGAGGCCTGGACCTTTGTACAAGAGGAAAAGTTGGACACGAACTAAAACCTGGGAGCACCGGCGGTCGTAGCCGCCGGGGGACTCTTGATTGTGCAAGTGGCCCTTTTCTTTTTCAGGCCAGGTCGGAACTGGGTAACAGTTTCGTGGAGTGTTTGGGGTGTTTTTTCTCGAACGGTTGACTTTTCTGAATATTTTGAAGGTTTCGAGTTGTTGGGTGTTTCTGTATATTTGTACTGTTGAAATCTCTATTGTGGGTCGTTGGCTTCTTATGGGGTGTTTTTTCCCGTTTCCAATTTCCCTTAGTTATTTACCCCTCTTGCCCTTTTTCTTTGGGTGCTTGGGGGGGTTTTTTGGTTCTTTTTGGGTTATGGTTATCTGCGGTTATTTATACTGCTTGATGGAGGGTGATGGTTGGGCACGCGGTTAGTTGATAGTTAGTTAATTATTTTGTTATTTAAGTATGTAGTTAAGTATTTATGTATTTAGTTGCCATTGGGTATTTGTATTTATATCGTTAAGTTGGGGAGACGGGACGGGGGGGAGCGGGTTGATTATGCGGGTCTTTCTCGGGGGTTTTAAGGGGATCTTTCACGGGCGCAGATGGGGTGAACCGGGAGGAGTCGGAATGTGGCAGGAGCAGCCGGGTCAGCGGAGACCAGCTGACTCTCGGGAGTACGATGTGGGGTACATCGCGGCTAGGAGGGGTCCTAGCCGGGGGAGGGGGGGGGGGGGGGGGGGGGGGGGGGGGGGGGGGGACTGGGGGGGGGGGGACACCGGGTTGCTGCTAGAAAGACCAGGGACGAGAAGGGGAGAGCCGGGGGGGGTGGGGGGGGGGGGGGGCCATCGCTATGGGAAGCGGGTCAGAAAAGAAGGGATGACCCGGGGCGAGCAAGGGACAAGACATGGCTAATCGACAGGGAGTAGGGACGGGTCGCTCTGCGACCCGATTGATCACGTGGAACGTAAGGGGGCTGAATGGGCCGGTCAAAAGATCAAGGGTCTTCTCACACCTGAAGGGACTGAAGGCTGATGTAGCAATGCTGCAGGAGACTCATTTGAGGGTAGCAGATCAGGTCCGCCTGAGAAGGGGGTGGGTGGGACAGGTGTTCCACTCAGGCTTGGATATCAAGAACCGGGGGGTGGCGATTTTGGTGGGAAAGAGAGTGTCGTTTGTGGCGGCAGAGGTGGTGGCAGACAAGGAGGGCAGGTACGTGATGGTGAGGGGTAGGCTGCAGGGAGAGAGTGTGGTACTGGTAAATGTGTATGCCCCGAACTGGGACGACGCGGGTTTTATGAGGCGCCTGCTGGGCCTCATCCCGGGACTGGAGGCAGGGGGCCTGATCATGGGAGGGGACTTTAATACGGTGTTAGACCCTGGGCTGGATAGATCGAGTTCCAGGACGAATAGGAGGCCGGCAGCGGCAGAGGTGTTAAGGGGGTTCATGGAGCAGATGGGAGGGGTAGACCCATGGAGATTTGGTAGGCCTAGGGCGAGGGAGTATTCTTTTTTCTCCCACGTCCACAGAGTGTACTCTAGGATCGATTTTTTCGTATTGAACAGGGGGCTGATACCGAGAGTGCAGGACACGGAGTACTCGGCCATTGCGATATCGGACCATGCACCACATTGGGTGGACGTGGACATGGGGGAGGCGCGGGACCAACGCCCGTTGTGGCGCCTGGATGTAGGGCTGTTGGCGGACGAAGAGGTGTGCAGAAGGGTGAGAACGGGCATTGAGAACTATCTGGGTACGAATGACACAGGTGAGGTGCAGGTGGGGACGGTCTGGGAGGCCTTGAAAGCAGTGATTAGAGGAGAGCTGATCTCCATAAGGGCACACAGAGAGAGGAAGGAGAGGCAGGAAAGGGAGAGGCTGGTGGGGGAGCTCCTAGAAGTAGATAGGAAATATGCGGCGGCGCCAGAGGAGGGGCTATTAAGGGAGCGGCGTAGCTTGCAGGCCAGGTTCGACCTACTGACCACTAGGAAGGCGGAAATGCAGTGGAGAAGGGCGCAGGGTGCGGCGTATGAGTACGGGGAAAAGGCGAGCAGGATGCTGGCACACCAGCTTCGTAAGCGAGATGCAGCCAGAGAGATTGGGGGAGTGAGAGAGAGGGGTGGGGATGTAGTGCAGAAGGGGCAAGAGGTGAATAGGGTCTTTAGGGACTTCTATAGGGAATTGTATAGGTCTGAACCGCCGAAGAGGAGAGGGGGAATGAAGAACTTTCTCGACAAATTGGGGGTCCCCAAGGTACAGGAGGAGCTGGTGGAAGGGTTGGGGGCGCCGATAGAGCTGCAGGAGCTAATTAAAGGGATAGGCCAGATGCAGGCGGGGAAGGCGCCGGGGCCGGATGGGTTCCCGGTGGAGTTTTACAGGAAATTTGTGGACTTGGTGGGTCCAGTGCTGGTGCGAGCCTTCAATGAGGCGCGCGAGGGGGGGGGTTCTGCCTCCAACAATGTCGCAGGCCCTGATCTCCTTGATTTTGAAGCGGGACAAGGACCCGGTCCAGTGCGGGTCCTACAGGCCTATCTCCCTCTTAAATGTAGATGCCAAGCTGTTAGCAAAGGTCCTGGCAACCAGGATAGAGGACTGTGTGCCAGGGGTAGTCCATGAAGACCAGACGGGGTTCGTGAAGGGACGCCAACTTAACACAAATGTTCGGAGATTGTTAAATGTGATTATGATGCCAGCAGTGGAAGGGGAGGCGGAGATAGTGGTAGCGCTGGACGCGGAGAAGGCATTTGACAGGGTGGAGTGGGAATACTTGTGGGAGACGTTGGAAAGGTTTGGGTTTGGGGAGGGATTTATCAAGTGGGTAAAACTGCTCTATTCAGCTCCGATGGCAAGTGTGGTAACAAACGGGAGGAGGTCAGAATATTTTGGGCTCCATCGAGGTACTAGGCAGGGATGTCCCCTATCTCCCTTACTCTTTGCATTAGCGATTGAGCCGTTGGCGATGGCACTGAGGGGTTCAGGGGGGTGGAGAGGACTGACAAGGGGAGGGGAGGAACATCGGGTCTCGCTCTATGCGGATGATTTGTTGTTGTATGTGGCAGACCCGGAGGGGGGAATGCCGGAGGTAATGGGGATACTAGCGGAGTTCGGGGACTTTTCGGGATATAAATTAAATCTGGGGAAAAGTGAGGTCTTTGTAATACACCCGGGAGACCAAGGGGAGGGAATTGGGAGGCTCCCCTTCAAAAGAGCAGTTAAAAGTTTTAGGTATTTGGGGGTGCAGGTGGCAAAGAACTGGGGGACCCTACACAAGTTGAACTTTTCCAGACTGGTGGAGCAGATGGAGGAGGAGTTTAAGAGGTGGGACATGGTGCCGCTGTCGCTAGCAGGGAGGGTGCAGTCAGTTAAAATGACGGTCCTCCCGAGGTTCTTGTTTTTGTTCCAGTGTCTGCCCATCTTCCTCCCCAGGGCCTTTTTCAAGAAGGTAACGAGTAGTATCATGGGGTATGTGTGGGCACATGGCACCCCGAGAGTTAGAAGGGTCTTTTTGGAGCGGAGTAGGGATAGTGGAGGGCTGGCGTTACCCAACCTTTCCTGATATTACTGGGCGGCAAATACATCGATGGTACGAAAGTGGATGATGGAAGGGGAGGGGGCAGCCTGGAAGCGCATGGAGAGGGCGTCCTGCGGCAACATAAGCTTAGGGGCACTGGTAACGGCACCATGGCCGCTCCCTCCCACGAGGTATACCACGAGCCCGGTGGTGGCGGCCACCCTCAAGATCTGGGGGCAGTGGAGGCGACACAGGGGGGAAGTGGGAGGTCTGATAGGGGCACCACTAAGAGGGAACCACAGATTTGCGCCGGGAAACACAGGAGGGGGATTCCAGAGCTGGCAGAGGGCGGGTATTAGACAACTGAGGGACTTGTTTATAGAGGGGAGGTTTGCGAGCCTGGGAGAGCTGGAGGAGAAATTTGGGCTCCCCCCGGGGAACACGTTCAGGTACCTCCAAGTGAAGGCATTTGCCAGACGACAGGTAGCGGGGTTCCCCGCGCTCCCCGACAGGGGGGTGAGTGATAGGGTGCTATCAGGGGTCTGGGTCGGGGAGGGGAAGATCTCGGACATCTATAAGATTATGCAGGAGGTGGAGGAGGTACCAGTAGAGGAGCTGAAAGATAAGTGGGAGTTAGAGCTGGGGGAACAGATAGAGGACGGGACATGGGCAGACGCCCTGGAGAGGGTTAACTCGTCGTCGTCATGTGCGCGACTAAGTCTCATTCAATTTAAGGTACTGCATAGAGCCCACATGACGGGGACAAGGATGAGTCGGTTTTTCGGGGGTGAAGACAGGTGTATTAGATGTTCGGGAAGCCCTGCGAATCATGCACATATGTTTTGGGCATGTCCGGCACTGGAGGAGTTCTGGAAGGGGGTGGCAGGGACGGTGTCGAGAGTGGTGGGGTCCAGGGTCAAGCCAGGATGGGGACTTGCGATCTTCGGGGTTGGGGTGGAACCGGGGGTACAGGAGGCGAGGGAGGCTGGAATATTAGCCTTTGCGTCCTTGGTGGCTCGGAGGAGGATCCTGATTCAGTGGAGGGACGAAAGGCCTCCGAGTGTTAACACCTGGTTAAACGACATGGCAAACTTCATCCAATTGGAAAGGATCAAATTCGCCCTGAGAGGGTCGGTGCAGGGGTTTTCCAGGCGATGGCAACCCTTCCTAGACCTCTTGGATCAGAGATAGAAACTGAGGCCATGACAGCAGCAACCCGGGAGGGGAGGGGAGGGCGGGAGGGGGGGGGGAGGGGGGAAAACGACGAAGGAAGTACGGTAGCGGCGGTTGGCACGGGCAAGGCCTGCCCGAGGACGCTGCTAGAAATGATAAGTTGGTCTGACTGTCGGTTCGCCGGCGGGGGGGGGGGGGGGGGGGGGGGGGGGGGGGGGGGACACGCGCGGGTAGGGGGGGGGGGGATTCTTTTTCTTTTTCTTGTTAAGTAGGGGGGTTTGACTTTGTTTTGTTATAATTTAAATGTAAATGTAGGGGGGGTTAAAAGATTTGTATTTTGAAAAATTCAATAAAAATTATTTAAAAAAAAAAAAATCACTGAATGCTGAGCACAGATACATCTCTATCAAAAATTCCAGGACAGCTTATAAAAGGTCAGAATTCCTTCTGAGATTTGGCAGGGGGAAAGCCAGACCCCAATTAGGGAATCTAGGAGAGATATCACAGCAATAGATTCCGAGATAGGTTGATGGAGATTATGTTTATTACCAGGGAAACTTCCCATTTAGCCTCATTCTTACTGTGGTTGGAAGGAGCTGGTTTGGGAAACCCATCATGGGCTGATTTCCCATTCAGTTCAGTGTCTGATCCCTACCCACAGCAGCAACACAACTGACAAAGAACGGCTTCCTTCTTGTCCGTGACACTCTAGGCCAAAACATCAAGACATCATGTCACTTGTCAGCATGATCACTTCAACAGCAGCCAAAGTGCGAAAGCCAGGGCAAAATGGGTCTGGAAACTCTTTACACAACAACAGTGGCTCCAGTCTTCTCTGCTTCAGAATAATGCTCTGTCTCTCATGCAAAGATTTTGGATGTGCAGCTAAATGCAGCCATGAGGGGGCAGCAGGATGGTGCAGTGGTTAGCACTACTGCCTCACAATGCCGAGGTCACAGGTTCGATCCCGGCCCCAGGTCACTTTCCATGTGGAGTTTGCATATTTCCCCCCTGTCCACATGGGTCTCACCCCCACAACCAAAAGATGTGCAGGTTAGGTGGATTGGCCACGCTAAATTTCCCCTTAATTGGAAAAAAAGATTTGGGTACTAGAAATTTCGAAATAAATAAATAAATGCAGCCATGAAGGCAGTGTTATGGGCCCTTAAGTCCATTTCAATCACATGGTTTTTGGTGCTGCCCCGCATTCTGCCACCTACCATGGTGCTTTTGTGCTGTGTGATGGATAAAATCATGATCAACACCGACCTTTCCATTAACAAAAACATGGGAAATCCACCATCAGCAAATTCAAAATCAACCCTGAAATTAATATTTGCATAAGATCATAAGACACAGGAACAGAATTAGGCAACTCGGCCCATCGAGTCTGCTCCGTCATTCAATCATGGCTGATATTTTTCTCATCCCCGTTCTCCTGCCTTCTCCCCATAACCCCTGATCCCTAATTGATCGAAAACCTATCTTTCGCTGTCTTAAAGACACAGCGATTTGGCCTCCACAGCCGTCTGCAGCAAAAAGTTCCACAGATTTACCACCCTCTGGCTGAAGAAATTCCTCATCTATTTTAAAGTATCGCCCCTTTAGTCTGAAATTATGTTCTCTGCTTCTGTTTTTTCCGACAAGTGGAAACATCCTCTCCACTTCCACTCTATCCAGGCCTCGCAGTCGCCTGCAAGTTTCAATGAGATCCCTCCTCATCTTTCTAAACTCCGAGTACAGGCCCAGAGTCCTCAATCGGTCCTTATATGACATGCTCTTCATTCCAAGGATCATTCTTATAAACCTCCTCTAGACCCTTTCCAAGATCAGCACATCCTTCATTAGTTACGGGGCCCAAAACCTGCTCACAATACTCCAAATGGGGTCTGATCAGAGCCTTGTATAGCCTTAGAAGTACATCCCTGGTCTTGTATTCTAGCCCTCTCGACATGAATGTTAACATTGCATTTGCCTTCCTAACTGCTGATTGAACCTGCACGTTAACCTAAGAGAATAGTGAACAAGGACTCCCAAGTCCCTTTATGCTTCTGATTTCCTAAGCATCTTCCCATTTAGAAAATAGTCTATGCCTCCATTTCTCCTTCCAAAGTGCATAACCTCACACTTTTCCACATTATATTCCATCTGCCACTTCTTTGCCCACTCTCCTAGCCTATCCAAGCCCTTCTGCAGCCCACCTGCTTCCTCAATACTACCCGCTGCTCCACAGATCTTTGTATCATCTGCATACTTAGCAAGTGTCTTCAGTTTCTTCTTCCAGATAGACAGAATTGTAAGACACATAGAATACCGACAGTGCAGAAGGAGGCTATTCGGCCCATCTAATCTGCACCAACCCTTGGATAGAGCACCCTACCTAGGCTCACACATATACCCTATCCCCGTGACTCAGAAAGCCCACATCGCCTTTTGGACACTAAGGGGCAATTTAGCACGGTCAATCCACCTAACCTACACATCTTAGGAATGTGGGAGGAAACCAGAGCTCCCGGAGGAAACCCACGCAGACATGGAGAGAATGAGCAAACTTCTCACAGACAGTAGCCCAAGACTGGACTCGAACCTGGGTTCCTGGCGCTGTGAGGCAGCAGTGCTAACCACTGTGCTGCCTCTGTAGCATGAGAAACCAACACCTCAATTATCCCAACAGCAGCAATACGACAAGATACATTTCAGCAAGTCTACAAGGCTCCTTCAACAACACCTTCCAAACATGCAACCTCAACCACCCAGGACATGGAAATCAAAACGTGGGAACACTACTACCTGCAAACTCCCCTCCAACCCACACAGCATCCGAACTTAGAACTATGTCACTGCTGCTGGGTCAAATTTCTGGAATTCCCTTCTTAATAGTACTGTGGGTGTACCTACACCACATGGACCACAGTCATTCAAGGTGGTCACCACCTTCTCAAAAGATGGGCAACAAATGCTGACTTTGCCAGTGATGCCCACACCCGTGAAAGAATAAAAGCTACTTGTCTCTGACATCCCAAGACCGTGGACAGTTCACAATCAGCAATCATGATATGACCCCATGCTCCATAAGTGGAAGACGGGAACCACCCCAAGTACCAATGTGAACCAGACCACAGCACACATTACACCATTCCGTCCGCTGGGAGGTGAAGGATACACCTCATTTCTCCACTCAGCGGCTCAGGAGAACATCGAATGTACATCTAAACCAGACATCTAACGTGTATGCATTATACAATACCTGCTGCTGCTCACAGTGCCGGCTCTTGGTGCTTCTGGTCCCGGCCCCCGGTTACTCCCACCCTGGGTTACTGTTCCTGGCCCTCGGCTGACTCTCTCTACCTCTGAGGGTCTCTCCCCGGCCCTAGAGTCTCTCTCTCACCTCCCACGCTTGGCTCCTCTCTCTGTATTGCTCCCTCTCCCCACTCTCTTCCCCCAACCAGGGCTCTGGACGATTCGCCGGAGGGATCCCGCACACCGCCTGCACAATCCGCGAATGTACTTCCGGTTTCAAAACATAGCTGCATTACCAGCATGACATTTTTATATTATGTTACAATATTATTACATTTTGTGATATTATGTTATCGTCTTTAAGAAAAAATAGTTTAATTCCAACGGTACGCTGCTACTTTTTTCAAACTGATGTTATTGGAGTACTATATTTCACAGAATATATGGATACAGTTCATTCAGCTCAGTAAGTGTTTGCACACACCAGTCTCCCTTCCATTCCATTTACCTTTGTCAAGTTTCTTTTTGACAACACTTTTACACTTATCAAGCCTTCAAATTGTTTTCCACATAAGGATGCAATGTGTATACTCTGCACCCCGAAAACTGAACATGACCCTCATCTGCCTAAACATTGATAATACAGATTTTCTGATGTCAGCCTGAGTTGGACAAAATTCTTGCCTCTAATTAACAAAATTGTGGATTCACACTGATGCACCATCAATTACCACAAGACGAGAATGGTGGTACAATCGAGGCTTTATTGAGCAAGATGTTGTGCCTCCTGTAGCTGGAACCAGAATGACTGCAGCACAGGCAAGCACACACATTTATACGGCGCCTGCTGGCGCCTGCTGGGCGGAGCCCGTCAGGGTGTGCCACGTAGGCTGGACTTTTTTGACCAAGGGGTCTGACTTATGGGCCCGTACATATTCCGGAGGACAGGACCAGGAACTGTCAGCCATGTTGGGAGCGAGACCCCGGAGGTCGATTTCCTGGGGAAGGCAAACACACGTTCGTGAGGGGTCTCATTAGTCGCGGTGCAGAGGAGCGATCGGATGGAGTGGAGCGCGACGGGGAGGACCTCCTGCCAGCAGGAGACCGGGAGAGTTTTAGACCGCAGGGCCAGTAGGACGGCCTTCCAGACCGTCCCGTTCTCCCTCTCCACCTGCCTGTTTCCCCGGGGGTTGTAGCTGGTCGTCCTGCTCGAGGCGATGCCCTTGCTGAGCAGGAACTGACTCATCACTCATAAAGGAGGATCCCCGATCTCTGTGTATATACGTGGGGAAACTGAACAGAGTGATTACCGTGGCAGAAGTCATATCGGGGCATGGGATGGCAAAAGAGAACCGGGAGTACTTGTCAATCACGTTCAGGAAGTAGGTGTTGCGGTCGGTGGAGGGGAGGGGCCCTTTGAAGTCCATGCTGAGGTGCTCAAAGGGGCAGGAGGCCTTCAACAGGTATGCTCTATCTGGTCGGTAGAAGTGCGGCTTGTGCTCTGTGCAGACTTGGCAGTCTCTGCTGACGGTCCTGACCTCCTCAATGGAGTAGGGCAGGTTGCGGGCCTTGATAAAATGGAAGAACCGGGTGACCCGGGGTAACAGAGGTCATAGTGGAGAGCCCGGAGTTGGTCCACTTGTGCGCTGGCACATGTACCGCAGGATAGGGCATCAGGGGGCTCGTTGAGCTTCCCTGGGCGATACAAGATCTCATAATTATAGGTGGAGAGCTCGATCCTCCACCTCAAGATCTTGTCATATTTGATCTTGCCCCGCTGTATTATAAAACATAAAGGCAACCGACCGTTGGTCAGTGAGGAGAGTGAATCTCCTGCCGGCCAGGTAATGCCTCCAATGTCGCACAGCTTCCACAATGGCTTGGGCCTCTTTTTTGACAGAGGAGTGCCGAATTTCAGAGGCATGGAGGGTGCGGGAAAGGCCATGGGCCTGCCCGCCTGGTTAAGAGTGGCGGCCAGAGCTATGTCCGATGCATCGCTCTCCACCTGAAAGGAGAGGGACTCATCGACCGTGTGCATCGTAGCCTTGGCGATGTCTGCCTTGATGCGGTTGAAGGTCTGGCGGGCTCAGCCGTCAGGGTAAAAACTGTGGACTGAATGAGTGGGCGGGCCTTGTCCGCATAATTAAGGACCCTTTGGGCGTAATAGGAGAAAAACCCCAGGCATCGTTTCAGGGCCTTGGGGCAGTGGGGGAGAGGGAGTTCCATGAGGGGGCGCATGCGGTCGGGCCCTAGGACTCCATTTTCCACTACGTAGCCAATAATGGCTAAGCGGTTGGTGCGGAAAACGCATTTCTCCTTGTTGTATGTGAGGTTAAGGAGTTTGGCGGTACGGAGGAATTTTTGGAGGTTAGCATCGTGGTCCTGCTGATCGTGGCCGCAGATGGTGATGTTCTCTCGGTACGGGAACGTGGCCCGCAGTCCGTACCGGTCAACCATTCGGTCCATCTCTCGCTGGAAGACCGAGACCCCATTGATGACGCCGAAGAGAACCCTAAGGAAGTGATAGAGGCGGCCATCTGTTTCGAACGCAGTGTATTGGCGGTCCTCCGGGCGGGTGGGAAGCTAGTGGTAGGTGGACTTCAAGTCTACTGTGGAAAAGACTCGATACTGCGCAATCTGATTAACCGTGTCAGATATGCATAGGAGGGGGTACGCGTCAAGCTGTGTGTACCGTTTGATGGTCTGACTGTAGTCAATGACCATCCTGTGCTTCTCCCCAGTCTTCACTACCGCTACTTGAGCTCTCCAGGGGCTGTTGCTGGCCTGAATGACTCCCTCCCGCAGAAGCCATTGGACTTCCGACCTGATAAAGTCCTGTCCTGGGCACTGTACCGTCTGCTCCTAGTGGCGATGGGTTTGCAATCCGGGGTGAGGTTTGCAAACAGGGAAGGTGAGGGGGGTACGGGTCCGCCGAATTTTTAAAGTCAGGCTTTGGAGATGGCAGTGAAAATACAGGCCGCGTAACAGGGCAGCGCAGAGGTGGGGGAGGATGTAGAGCCAGAAGTTGCTGAACTCTACGCCCTGGATGGTGAGGGTCGCGATACAGTACCCCTGGATTTCAATGTAAGAAGTCTTACAACACCAGGTTAAAGTCCAACAGGTTTGTTTCAAACACGAGCTTTCGGAGCACGGCTCCTTCTTCAGGTGAATGGAAAGGCTTGTTCCAGAAATGTTTATATAGACACAGTCAGAGATGCCCCGGAATGCGAGCACCTGCAGGCAATCAAATCATCAAAGATGCATCTTGTCTGCTTTTTTTCATCTTTGTAGAAACTGAATGTCAGTGTCTATATGCGCGATCTTCCTGGAGATCCTCTCCACTTTGAGCCGGCAGTTTGCGGTGTCAATGGTAGCCATGATGTGGAGATGCCGGCGTTGGACTGGGGTGAGCACAGTAAGAAGTCTTACAACACCAGGTTAAAGTCCAACAGGTTTGTTTCAAACACGAGCTTTCGGAGCACGGCTCCTTCTTCAGGTGAATGGAAAGGCTTGTTCCAGAAATGTTTATATAGACACAGTCAGAGATGCCCCGGAATGCGAGCACCTGCAGGCAATCAAATCATCAAAGATGCAGAATTGCATCTTTGATGATTTGATTGCCTGCAGGTGCTCGCATTCCGGGGCATCTCTGACTGTGTCTATATAAACATTTCTGGAACAAGCCTTTCCATTCACCTGAAGAAGGAGCCGTGCTCCGAAAGCTCGTGTTTGAAACAAACCTGTTGGACTTTAACCTGGTGTTGTAAGACTTCTTACTGTGCTCACCCCAGTCCAACGCCGGCATCTCCACATCCTGGATTTCAATGGAATGGGAACTGGAGGCCAGGGAGATTTTCTGGGTGACGGGGTGTACCGGCAGGGAGCAGTGCCTTACCGTAGTGCGGTGGATGATGCTCCCTGTGCTCCCAGAGTCAAAAAGGCAGGTCCTCTCGTGCCCATTTATCTTCACCGTCGCGAGGTTGCGGGGCCTGGACTGATCCACGTGATCGAGGCGAGCTGCGGAAGATGCTGGGGGGTCCCGGGCTGGTCAGTGGTGGCAGAGGTAGGGTTAGGCGATGAACGGCCAGACGAGCAGAGGTCCTGAGGCGCGGTCCAAAATGGCACCGAAGATGGTGGCGCCCAAGGCGGGTGGCATAAAATATGGCGGCGCCCACGGGCCGCACGTGGGTTGTGAAAGGGAAAATGGCGGCGCCGCTGGGTCGCACATGGGGGGGGGGTGTATAAATGCCGGGCCTGGAAACAGTGGCGATCAACCCGGCCTGGCAAACAGAAACGAAGTGTCCTTTCTTCCCACACCCGTTGCAGGTCGCGCTCTGTGCCGGGCAGCGCTGCCTGAGTGTTTGTTTTGTCCACAAAAATGTGCCAAAGGATTTTTTGCACAGTTGAGAGAGCCATCAGGACTTTGGTTTAACATCTCATCAGAAAGATTGGCACTTCCAGCAATGTAACACCTCCTTGGTGTTGCACTCGGGTGCAAATATCCAATATGTAATTAATTCCCCAGTGTGTGTGGTGAACACCACTTGTATTACAGCACTACCCGTATATTAGAGTACGATGGTAAATCCCTGCCTGCTGGCTCTGCCCAGCAGGGGGCGTATAAATGTGTGCTTGCCTGCACTGCAGCCATTCTGGTTCCAGCTACAGGAGGCACAACATCTCGTTCAATGAAGCCTCGATTGTTCCACCATTCTCATTTTGTGGTAATTGACGGTGCATCAATTTATTGAATGAGATTTTTTAAACGATGGATCTCCGCATCAAGCCTGATCGCCTGCTGCTGAGCCCTCAAGCAGCCAACGTTACGTCCACCTTCAACCACTGGCTATCCTGCTTCGAAGGCTACCTCAGAACAGCCGCTGAAGAACCCTCGGACGCACAGAAGCTCCAAGTCCTCTATTCACGGGTGAGCCCTGACATTTTTCCCCTCATGCGGCATGCGCCCACCTACTCCAAAGCGATGACGCTCCTGAAGGGACATTACGTTCAACCGATGAATCAAGGTCTACGCTCGGCACTTACTGGCCACGAGACAGCAATTCCCCGTTGAGTCTTTAGACAAATTCTACCGGGCCCTCCTTGTTCTGGGGAGAAACTGCGCCTGCCCACAAGTTTCTGTGGCCGAGCACACCAAACGTTTAATTAGAGACGCTTTCGTTGCGGGTATGCAATCTTCCCAGATCCGCCAGAGACTCTTAGAGAAAGAAATTTTGAGCGTTGCCGAAGCACGGGCCCTCGCCTCCTGTCTAGATGTCGGTAATCGCAACGCCCACGCGGATGCGCCCGACCGCGCGGCAGCCCCCTGGGCAGCATGGAACGCGACCCTCCTCACCTCCGCAGACTCAGACCCCCCCCAGGCCTGCGCCGCAGGGCACCCTGATAAACCCACGGGGCCCCGCTGCTATTTTTGCGGCCAGGTCAAGCAACCCCGCCAGTGCTGCCCGGCCCGCACCGCAACCTGTAAAGGCTGCGGCAAGAAGGGCCACTTTGCGGCCGTTTGTCAGTCCAAGGCGGTCGCTGCAGTCCCGAGCAGCGACCGCGCATCTCCCCCCCGCGCTCCTCAGGGGCCCCGTGCGGCCCGCGGACCTCGCTGCCCCCACCCCCACGAGTGATCCCGGGCACCGCCATTTTGGACCCCCGACTCCACGTGCGAACCCTGGGCGCTGCCATTTTGTTCACCCCCCACCACGTGTGGCCGACGGGCGCCCCCATCTTGGATCGGCACCGAGGACCCCGCAGGCGACTGCTCCCTGCCAGATGACGACTCGGAGTTCCTGCCATGACTCACCTCAGTAACAATGGATCAGTCGCGGCCCCACACGGCCACGAGATGAACTGCCTGCTGGACTCGGGGAGCACAGAGAGTTTCGTCCAACCCGTCACGGTAAGACGCTGCGCACTTCCCGTTTACCCGGTAAAACAAAGAATCACTCTGGCCTCCGGTTCGCACTCGGTCCAGATCACAGGGTGCTGCCTAGCGGACCTCACGGTCCAGGGGAGGGAGTTTAAAAACTTTAAGCTCTTCGTCCTTCCCCATCTCTGCAGTCGCGGCCCCACACGGCCACGAGATGAACTGCCTGCTGGACTCGGGGAGCACAGAGAGTTTCGTCCACCCCGTCACGGTAAGACGCTGCGCACTTCCCGTTTACCCGGTAAAACAAAGAATCACTCTGGCCTCCGGTTCGCACTCGGTCCAGATCACAGGGTGCTGCCTAGCGGACCTCACGGTCCAGGGGAGGGAGTTTAAAAACTTTAAGCTCTTCGTCCTTCCCCATCTCTGCACGGCAGCATTCCTGAGGTTAGATTTCCAGTGCAACCTCCAGAGTTTAACGTTCAAATTCGGCGGCCCTATGCCCCCCCTGTCTGCAGCCTTGCATCCCTCAAGGTCGATCCCCCATCCTTGTTTGCAAACCTCACCCCGGATTGCAAACCCGTCGCCACCAGGAGCAGACGGTACAGTGCCCAGGACCGGACCTTCATCAGGTCCAAAGTCCAAAGGCTTCTGAAGGAAGGGGTTATCAAGGCTAGCAACAGCCCCTGGCGAGCACAAATGCTGGTGGTTAAGACCGGGGAGAAAAATCGGATGGTCATAGACTACAGTCAGACCATCAACAGATTTACGCAGCTGGACGCTTATCCTCTCCCACGTATCTCCGACCTGGTCAACAGGATCGCGCAGTACAAGGTTTTTTCCACGGTAGACCTTAAGTCCGCCTACCACCAGCTCCCCATCCGCGCGAGTGACCGAAAGTACACTCCGTTCGAAGTGGATGGGCGACTCTACCACTTTTTAAGGGTTCCTTTCGGTGTCACAAATGGGGTCTCAGTCTTCCAAAGGGAGATGGACCGAATGGTCGACCAACGCGGTTTACGGGCAACCTTCCCGTATCTCAACAATGTCACCATCTGCGGCCATGACCAGCAGGATCACGACACCAACATCCGCAAATTCCTCTGTACCGCAAAACTTCTTAACCTGACCTACAATAAGGATAAGTGCGTGTTTAGCACCGACCGTCTAGCCATCCTCGGCTACGTAGTGCGTAACGGAGTGATAGGCCCCGACCCTGAACGCATGCGCCCCCTGATGGAGCTTCCCCTCCCCCACTCCCTCAAGCGCTGTTTGGGCTTCTTTTCATATTACACCGTGGGTCTCCAATTATGCCGTCAAAGCCCGCCCACTCATCCAGTCCACTAAGTTTCCCCTGTCAATGGAGGCCCGCCAGGCCTTTAGCCGCATCAAAGCAGATATTGCAAAGGCCACGCACAAGTGGACCGCCTCCGAACCCTCCACATGGACCTCTGTCACCCGGGGGTCAACTGCTTTTTCCATTTCATAAAGACCCACAACCTGCCCTACTCCATCGAGATCAGGACAGTGACCAGGGAATGCCACATCTGCACGGAGTGCAAACCGCACTTCTACTTCTACAAGGGCATCTGATAAAGGCTTCCCGCCCCTTTGAACGTCTCAGCATGGATTTCAAAGGTCCCCTCCCCTCCAACAACCGCAACACGTACTTCCTCAACGTGATTGACGAGTACTCCCGTTTCCCTTTCGCCATCCCTTGCCCTGATGAGATACCCTCAATTACGACACAGGAGAGAAGATAGGTAATTCAAAGGCTTTAATCATCTGAGAACTGAACAGCAGCCGAGAAGTGTGCTCATCACATGCTGCCGAGTGAGCCACATCTTATATAGTTTCCTGGGGGCGGAGCCAGAGGCGGAGACCCCCAGGGTTCCAAGCCCGGTCTTAAAGGGCCAATGCATTAAAGGTAAGGTACCGTTACAGCAGCTACTGATACCATTCATCACACCTGACATGACCACGACCATTATCAAAGCCCTACACACCATCTTCTCCCTGTTCGGTTACCCCGCATACATCCATAGAGATCGGGGGTCCTCATTTATGAGTGACGAGCTGTGTCAATTCCAGCTCAGCAGGGGCATCGCCTCCAGCAGGACGACCAGTTACAACCCCCGGGGTAACGGACAGGTCGAGAGGGAGAACGGTACGCTCTGGAAGACCGTCCTGCTGGCCCTACGGTCCAGAAATCTCCCAGTCTCCCACAGGCAAGAGGTCCTCCCAGACGCCCTCCACTCAATCCGGTCACTTCTCTATACCTCCACTAACCAAACGCCTCATGAACGCCTTCTTGTTTTTCCCAGGAAGACTTCCTCAGGGACACCGCTCCCGACCTGGCTGGCTATCCCCGGGCCCATTCTGCTCCGGAAGAACGTGCGGGTGCACATGTCGGACCCGTTGGTCGAAAGAGCCCAGCTACTCCACGCAAATCCGCAATACGCGTATGTGGAGTATCCCGACGGCCGACAGGACACGGTCTCCCTTCGGGACCTGGCACCCGCCGGATCTCGGCCACCCCCCCCCTCCCCCCCACCGACAGGACGCCACTCCCCCGGCCTGGCCCCCGCTAGCTCCGACCAGGGGTATGGACACAGGAACAGGATCATCGCTCCCGGAGTCATGGACGACCACCGCCCCAACTGCGCAGGTCAACAAAGGCGCCCAATCGACTGATTGAATCAATGTGACCTACTGGTGGATTTCTGCCTGTGAATGGACTCTTGTTTCTTTTCCTTGCCTGTTCTCCATTCTGCAGCCCCCCCACCCCCTTAATGTTATACGCTGTACATAGTTGCTGTATTTTGCACATATGTTGCGGGCCAGTGGACAGCCATCGATGCAATGGTATGACCTAAACATCTCTAGTCATACTACCAGTCTCACTTACTCACGGGACACGCCCCCCCCCTCACGTCCGCGTTATCCCCCCCCCCCATCTGCTTCTTTTTCAACAAGGGGTGAATGCGGTAGTATGACTACGGTACCTTGGAAGTGAGCTGCTATTGGTGCAGAGGACTCGCTGCCCATTGGCCCGGGTAAGTCACGTGCCTCTCAGCCAAAGGTAGGTAGCTCCGCCTACAAGGCGGGATATAAGAACCCGTGCTTCCTGGCAGTCGGCCTTTCTTCTGTACGTCTGCTGCTGGGCACACATCTTGTGCCTTAAAGCCTATCGTTTGGATCTCACCTACGTTTCATGTCCATTGATTGTGCATCAGTAAGATTTCACCGCTTCACCGATAAGGAGTGTGTTCTGCGATGGGCAAAGAAGGAGCGAAGCAGCAAGTGGGAGAACTGCGAGATCCGTATTTACCAGGACTGGGGTGCAGTGCTGTCCAAGTGGCGTACGGGATTCAACTGGGCTAAGGCGGTCCTCCACAGGAAAGGGGTGAAGTTCAGGCTGCTACAACCGACGAGGCTGTGGCTGTACCAGGACCGGCACCATTATTTCGATACGTCGGATGAGGCGTGGACTTTTATTAAGAACAAGAAGCTGGACTCAAACTAATGGACTGCAGTATGTTGTTGGGGCATCCCGGTGGGCAGTGGGGGCTTGTGGGATGGCGGGGGGGGGGGGGGGGGGGGGGGGTGTTATATTGGTTTTTCCCCGTGTTTCTTTTTTTGTTGCCCCTTTGTCCTGGGCCCTCGAGGTTCTGGGCCGGGTCGCAGTTGGTGAAGAGCTGCGTCACAGGTGGCAGCGACGGGCCAGACAACGAGAGCAGTTTAGTCGCTCAACGTTGGGGATAGCACCCGAAGTTTGTTTGTTTGAGAGAGTTGTTTTTTCTCTTGAGACACGGGAAGAAGGGGTGAACTCTCTCACCCTCATTTAGCTGGGGGAGGGGGGAGGTTGGAGACCCGTAGAGGGAGCCAACCGTGGGATTGGAGGCAGAGGCGGGAGCGGCCGGGGTCAGCATGAGTCAGCTGACTTACTGGAGTGCAATGGGGGGAGGGGGAAGGGGAGGTTAAGCGGATGCTTGACTAGGGTGAGGGGGGATTGGTGGTCTCAGTGGGTATGGTCTGGGAGGCGCTGAAGGCAATTATCATGGGGGAAGCTATACTCTATCAGGGCCCACAGAGAGACGAGGGATAGGATGGAGAGGGAGAGGTTGGTGGGGGGGGGGGGGGGGACAGGAGGTATGCGGAGTCCCCCGAGGAGGGGCTGCTAAAAGAGTGCAGGAGCCTGCAGGCGGGGTTTGACTTGCTTACCACAGGGAAGGCAGAGGCTCAGTTGAGGAAGGTACAAGGAGCGGTGTACGAGTATGGGGAGAAGGCAAGCAGGATGCTGGCGCACCAACTACGGAAGAGAGAGGCAGCCAGGGAAATTGGAGGAATTAGGGACAGGTGGGGTAACACGGTACTGAGCTCGGTAAGGATCAATGAGGTCTTAAAGGACTTTTATGGTAAATTATGAGTCAGAACCCCCGGAGGTTGGGGGGGGGGGGGGAGATGAAGCAATTCTTGGACCAGCTGAGATTCCCAAAGGTGGAGGAGGGGCTGGTAGAGGGATTTGGGGCCCCGATTGAGAATGGAGGAATTGGTTAAGGGTTTGGAGGGTATGCAGTGAGGCAAGGCCCCGGGACCGGACAGATATCTCGTAGAATTCTATACGAAATTCTCAGAGCTGTTGAGCCCATTATCGCTGAGAACCTTCAACAAGGCTAAGGAAAGGGGAACCCTTCCCCCGATGATGTCGCGGGCCTTGATCTCGCTCATCCTGAAGCGAGATAAGGACCTGTTGCAATGTGGCTCCTACAGGCCGATATCGCTCCTTAATGTAGACGCCAAACTGTTGGCCAAGATCCTGGCCACCAGAATTGATGGACAATTGATTGTCCCAGGAGTGATTAATGAGGATCAGACGGGGTTTGTGAAGGGCAGGCAACTGAACACAAATGTGTGGAGGCTCCTGAACGTGATCATGATCCCGTCGGAAGGAGGGGACGCGGAAAAAGCCTTCGATCGGGTGGAGTGGAAGTACTTGTGGGAAGTGTTAGGCAGATTTGGATTTGGCGAGGAATTCATTGGGTGGGTCAAATTGTTGTATCAGGTCCCTGTAGCGAGTGTGTCTACAAACCGGCTGCGGTCGGAGTACTTTAAGCTGCATTGAGGAACGAGGCAGGGGTGCCCCCTGTCCCCTCTGCTGTTTGCCCTGGCAATCGAGCCGCTTGCCATGGCGCTGAGGGGGTCTAGAAACTGGAGGGAGCTGGTTCCGTGGGGGGAGGAGCAGCCTGTTTCACTGTATGCGGATGACCTGCTCCTGTATATTTCAGATCCGGTGGAGGGGATGAGGGAGGTTATGCAGATCCTTAAACTTTTCAGGGTATAAGTTGAATGTCAGGAAAAGCGAGCTCTTTGTGATCTATGCGAGGGGCCAGGAAGAGAGACTGGGAGAGCTACTGCTTAAGAGGGTGGAGAAGAGCTTTCACTACCTGGGCATACGGGTGGCTAAGAGTTGGGATGCCCTGCACAAGCTCAACCTAACGTGGCTGGTGGATCAGACGGAGGAGGACTTTAAGAGGTGGGACATGCTACCAATTTCCCTGGCGGGCAGGGTGCAGTCTGTGAAGATGACGGTCCTCCCCAGGTTCTTGTTTGTCTTCCAGTGCCTTCCCATCCTCATCCCCAAGTCCTTCTTCAAGCGGGTGAACAGGATTATCACAGGATTTGTGTGGGCAAACAAGACCCCGCAAGTTAAGAGACTGTTCTTAAGAGCGCCGTCGGTGTGTGGCGGGGGGGGGGGGGGGGGGGGGCTGGCACTGCCGACCTTCTGCAGCTATTATTGGGCAGTGAACATATCCATGATCCGGATATGGGTAGTAGAGAGTGGGGGGGTGGGCGGCATGGAGACGGCGTCTTGCAGGGATACTAGCTTGGGGGCACTGATAACGGCACCGCTGCCTCTCCTGCCGGCACGGTGCACCACGAGCTCGGTGGTGATGGCGACTTGAGGATCTGGGGTCAGTGGAGAAGACACGGGGGGGGAGGTAGGGGCCTCAGTCTGGACCCCGATACGAAACAACCACAGGTTCGCTCCAGGTAGAATAGGGGGTTCCTAAGCTGGCACAGAGTGGGTATCAAAAGGATGGGGGACTTGTTTATTGATGGGACTTTTGCTAGCCTGAGGGCGCTGGAAGAGAAATTCGGGTTGCCCCCAGGGAATACCTTTTGGTACCTGCAGGTCCGTGCTTTCGTGAAGAAGCAGGTGGGGGAATTTCCGCTGTTACCTGCCCGTAGGATATGGGACAGGATGGTCTCGAGCATGTGGGTAGGGGACGGAAAGGTATCGGACATAAACCAGGAGGCCTCGGAGGACTCGGCGGAGGAGCTGAAAGGCAAGTGGGAGGAGGAGCTGGATGAGGGCCTGTGAGCAGATGCCTTGGGCAGGGTCAATTTCTCCTCATCTTGTGCCAGGCTTAGCTTGATTCAGTTTAAGGTGGTACACAGGGCGCATATGACAGTGGCAAGAATGAGCAAGTTCTTTGGGGTGGAGGACAGGTGTGTGAGGTGTTCAGGGAGCCCAGCAAAACATGTCCATATGCTTTGGGCATGCCCGGCACTTAAAGAATTCTGGCGAGGCTTTGCAAAGGCTATGTCCAAGGTCTTGGGCACTCGGGTAAAGCCGAGTCTGGGGATAGCGATATTTGGGGTGTCAGAATATCCGGCAGTACAGGAGCCGAAAGAGGCCGGTGTCTTGGCTTTTGCCTCCTTGGTAGCCCGGAGACGGATCTTGTTAATGTGGAGGGATGCGAAACCCCCGAGTGTGGAGACTTGGGTCAGTGACATGGCGGGGTTTCTAAGTTTGGAGAGGATAAAGTTTGCCTTAAGAGGGTCCTTGCTGGGGTTCTCCAGGCGGTGGCAACCGTTCCTTGACTTTCTCGTGGAACGTTAAGTGGAGGTCAGCAGCAGCAGCAAACCAAGGTGGGAGGAGGAGGAGGAGGGGTGAGGTGGGGTGGTATGTGTTGTGGATAGATTTCACTTGTAAAGGGTAGATACCCCACCTTGTTTTGTTAAGTTGTTAATTTGCTTTTTTATTATGTTTTCTGTTGTCTTCTTTTTGTAGTGGTTTTGTAAAAATATTGTAAAATTTTGAATAAGAACAAATTTTAAAAAAAGAGAATGGCGGCCTATGCTGCCTTTTGAATGAAAATGAGGCTTTATGGAGTTTTCAGGAAGTGGTTGCAGAGAGCAGGCCACGTGCCCAGCATGTAGACTTGACATCAAGCACCCTCCATACACGTGCTTTTGGTGCCAAACCATGGGGCAGAGTTGCTTCCATTTTGCAGCTGCTGGTAAGAGAACTCTGAATATGGATTGTTTTCTTAAAAATAAGAGATGGCCAGAGACAGTATACCTACTAGACAGGATCGCACAACTGAATCTGCTGGTGACCTGCTCAGGAGGTTCCAGGGCAGGACACAGCAGTGCAGATCTCCAGAGTTTCTGGTTAACAACCTACAAAAAAGAAACCTAATTTGGGAACAAAGCAATATAACGATGATTTCTTGACATTATGTTTTTTTGTCAATTGTGCCAGTGCAAATAAGGATGCAAAGCCCATGTGTGTTATATACAGGGAAGTACTGGCAAATGACAGAACTTTCAGATTTTGAAAGAGAAGTTGTGGGTGAAACATTTGTTTTGAGACTGCGACCCCAGAGTCAGTTATTAAGTTAGAGCTGACTCCAAATTAAAAGACTACGCTGCTGTAACTGACCTGTGATAGCACATTAAAAGACACCAAAAAGCCTTCAAGCTGTCAGCATTCTGAAGTAGCATTTCCCACGAGTATCCACTGCTGAGAAAAACAAGCATTTTGTTGCTATTGCCCTTTACGACGACATACATGCACAGGTTAAATTTTCCATTTTCACAAAGATGAAGTCGGCACAAAGGAACTGGCTGAGGCCTGCACCTGATATCCTCCTTTGAACCTGATTCAAGTGAGATTGTGAGGACCAAGCAGGCTCGCTCCCCTTTCGCATTAAAGGTAAGTGAACATGGCGTGGGTCGCAAAGGTCGGCTGGCATGGGTCGGGAAGGTCAGCCGGTTGGCAAAAGTGGGTCCCAGGGGAAAAAAGTTTGAAAAACGCTGCTCTAAAGTATAAACTGAATTAGCTGGCAAACAAATTCAGATGAACAGGGATATCCAAAATGTCCCAATCTGTAGTGAAAAAGATTAGAAAAGCAAAATATTGTGGACACTGGAAACCTGGAATTAAAAACACAAGTGCTGGAAATAAACAGCAGGTCTGGCAGCATCTGTGAAGAGAAAAACAGGGTTAACATTTTGAGTCAGATATGATGCTTCTTTGTTTCCCGGACTTTCTGTGGAAAAATGATCTGTTTGGATAAGGAGTTTTGTAAAATAAATCAGAATAAGACCAAAAAGATTGAGCACTAGAGTATAGTATCATGTCATGTCAGCAATCTATCCCCAAAGGCATTCTATCAATGTTATGCATTTGATTAATATATTTCTTTTGGTTTTTAAATTTTATAGAGCTTTTGTTTATTCTAGGTACTAATCACTAAGAATACACATTTTATGCATCAAATGTATATTAGCAGTATCTGACCTGCGCTCTAGTATTTGTGTAATTTAACAGAATTCTTTTGCAATGAGGAGGGATAACTAACATTTTAAATAAGAGTTGTATACCATCTCTCAGGAACTAAACATAAACATGTCACTGTGACATGCTGAATGAAAGGAATTACTTCCATTGTTTGAATAACTATGGTATTAATGGAGAAGGGTTACTCCTGACAGATTTGCATGGTGGCACCTGACAGAGTAGATGGGGCATATAAAAACAGAACATGCTGGAAAAACTCAGCAGGTCTGGCAGCATCCGTGGAGAGATAAACAGAGTTAATGTTTCGAGTGCGTGTGAGTCTTCTTCACATTTCTAACATCTGCAGTATTTTGCTTTTATACTATGGTAAATGCGGCCTAGGTTTAACATCTCGCCTGAATAATGATATCTGTGAAAATGAAGCATTCTTTCAGTTTTGACAGTTGAACTCCCGCTGCCATTGCAGGTTCCTGGGTTTAGATATTTCAGTAAGCTCAAGGAAGGTTGTAAAAGAGGGGGAGGGGTGGCATTGTTAGTCAAGGACAGTATTACGGTGGCAGAAAGGACGTTTGATGAGGATTCGTCCACTGAGGTAGTATGGGCTGAGGTTAGAAACAGGAAAGGAGAGGTCACTCTGTTGAAAGTTTTCTATAGGCCCCCGAAAAGTTCCAGAGATGTAGAGGAAAGGATTGCAAAGATGATTCTGGATAGGAGCGAAAGTAACATTCCAAATATTGACTGGATCGAGTACTTTAGATGGGTCCATTTTTGCCCAATGTGTGCAGGAGGGTTTCCTGACACAGTATATTGATAGGCCAACAAGAGGCGAGGCCACATTGGATTTGGTAGTGGGTAATAAACCAGGACAGGTGCTAGATTTGGAGGTGGGTGAGCACTGTGGTGATAGTGACCACAATTCAGTTTAGCGATGGAAAGGGATAGATATATACCGCAGGGGAAGAGTTATAGCTGGGGGAAAGGCAATTATAATGCGATGAGGCAAGACTTAGAATGCATAGGTTGGGGGAGGAAACTGCAGGGGATGGGCACAATTGAAATGTGCAGCTCGTTCAAGGAACAGCTACTGCGTGCCCTTGATAAGTATGTACCTGTCAGGCAGGGAGGAAGTGGTCGAGCGAGGGAACCGTGGTTTACTAAAGTAGTTGAATCACTTGCGAAGAGGAAGAAGGAGGCTTATGTAAAGATGAGACGTGAAGGTTCAGTTAGGGCACTCGAGAGTTACAGGTTATCTAGAGAGAGAGATAAGAAGAGCCATGAGGGGACATGAGAAGCCTTTGACAGGTAGGATCAAGGATAACCCTAAAACTTTCTATAGGTATGTCAGGAATAAAAGAATGACAAGGCTAAGAGTAGGGCCAGTCAAGGATACAAGTGGGAAGTTGCACGTGGAATCTGAGGAGATAGCCTACCGTGGGAAACCTTATCAAACGCTTTACTGAAATCCACATACACATCATCTGCTTTACCCTCATCCACCTGTTTGGTCACCTTCTCAAAGAATTCAATAAGGTTTGTGAGGCACGACCTACCCTTCACAAAACCATGTTGACTATCTCTAATCAAATTATTCCTTTCCAGATGATTATACATCCTATCTCTTATAAACCTTTCCAAGACTTTTCCCACAACAGAAGTAAGGCTCACTGGTCTATAGATACCGGGGTTATCTCTACTCCCCTTCTTGAACAAGGGAACAACATTTGCTATCCTCCAGTCTTCTGGCACTATTCCTATAGAAAATGACGACATAAGGATCAAAGCCAAAGGCTCAGCAATCTCCTCCCTAGCTTCCCAGAGAATCCTAGGATAAATCCCATCTGGCCCAGGGGACTTATCTATTTTCACACTTTCCAGAATTGCTAACACCTCCTCCTTATGAACCTCAAGCTCTTCTAGTCTAGTAGCCTGTATCTCAGTATTCTCCTCAACAACATTGTCTTTTTCCTGTGTGAATATGGACGAAAAATATTCATTTAGCACCTCTCCTATCTCCTCGGACTCCACGCACAACTTCCCACTCCTGTCCTTGACTGGCCCTACTCTTACCCTAGTCATTCTTTTATTCCTGACTTATCTATAGAAAGCTTTAGGGTTACCCTTGATCCTACCTGCCAAAGACTTCTTATGTCCTCTCCTGGCTCTTCGTAGCTCTCTCTTTAGAGCCTTCCTAGCTAACTTGTAACTCTCAAGTGCCCTAACTGAACCATCACGTCTCATCTTTACATACGCCTCCTTCTTCCTCTTGACAAGTGTTTCAACTGCTTTAGTAAACCATGGTTCCCTCGCTTGACCACTTCCTCCCTGCCTAACAGGTACATACTTATCAAGGACACGCAGTAGCTGTTCCTTGAACATGCTCCACATTTCCATTGTGCCCATCCCCTGCAGTTTTCCGCTCCAGCCGATGCATCCTATGTCTTGCCTCATCGCATCATAATTGCCTTTCCCCCAGATATGACTCTTGCCTTGCGGTATATACCTATTCCTTTCCATCACTAAAGTAAACGTAATCGAATTTTGGTCACTATCACCAAAGTGCTCACCTACCTCCAAATCTGATACCTGTCCTGGTTCATTACCCAGTACCAAATCCAATACGGCCTCGCCTCTCGTTAGCCTATCTACATACTGCGTCAGGAAACCCTCCTGCACACATTAAACAAAAACGGACCCATCTAAAGTACTCGGACTATAGTGTTTCCAGTCAATATTTGGAAAGTTAAAGTCCCCCATAACAACTACCCTGTTACTTTTGCTCCTATCCAGAATCATCTTTGCAATCCTTTCCTCCACATCTCTGGAACTTTTCGGAGGCCTGTAGAAAACCCCTAACAGGGTGACCTCTCCTTTCCTGTTTCTTAACTCAGCCCATACTACCTCAGTATTCGAGTCCTCATCAAATGTCCTCTCAGCCACCGTAATACTGCCCTTGACTAACAATGCCACCCCTCCCCCTCTCTTACCACCTTCTCTGAGCTTACTGAAATATCTAAACCCTGGCACGTGCAACAACCATTCCTTGCCCTGCTCTATCCATGTCTCCGAAATGGCCACAACATCAAAGTCCCAGGTACCAACCCATGCCAGAAGCTCACCCACCTTATTCCGGATGCTCCTGGCATTGAAGTAGACACACTTTAAACCACCTTCCTTCCTGCCGGTACACTCCTGCAACTTTTAAACCTTACTCAAGACCTCACTACTCTCAACTTCTTGTGTACTGGAGCTACAATTCAGGTTCCCAATCCCCTGCTGAACTAGTTTAAACCCTCCCGAAGAGCATTAGCAAACCTCCCCCCCCTCCCAGGATATTAGTACCCCTCTGGTCCAGTTGTAGACTATCCCGTTTGTAGAGGTCCCACCTACCCCAGAATGAACCCCAATTGTCCAGGAATCTGAAACCCTCCCTCCTGCACCATCCCTGCAGCTACGTATTCAACTGCTCTCTCTCCCTATTCCTCGACTCGCTAGCACGTGGCACGGGTAACAACCCAGAGATAATAACTCTGTTTGTCCTGGATCTAAGTTTCCACCCCAGCTCCCTGAATTCCTGCCTTACATCCCTATCCCTTTTCCTACCTATGTCGTTGGTACCTATGTGGACCACGACTTGGGGCTGCTCCCCCTCCCCGTTAAGGATCCCGAAACCACGATCCGAGACATCGCGGACCCTGGCACCTGAGAGGCAACACACCAACCGCGTTCTCTCTCGTTCCCACAGAATCTCCTATCTATCCCCCTAACTATGGAGTCTCCAATGACTAATGTTCTTCTCCTCTCCCCCCTTCCCTTCTGAGCAACAGGGACAGACTCTGTGCCAGAGACCTGTACCCCATGGCTGACCCCTGGTAAGTCCCCCCCTCCCCCAACAGTATCCAAAGCGGTATGTATACCTGTTACTAAGGGGAATGACCACAGGGGATCCCTGTACTGACTGCTCCCCCCCCCCCCCCCCACCGATCTATCTTTATTCTTTGGTGTAACTACCTCCCTGAAGCTTCTATCTATGACCACCTCTGCCTCCTGAATGATCCGAAGTTCATCCAGCTCCAGTTTCCTAACACGGTT
Source organism: Scyliorhinus canicula (assembly GCF_902713615.1). NCBI lineage: Eukaryota > Metazoa > Chordata > Chondrichthyes > Carcharhiniformes > Scyliorhinidae > Scyliorhinus > Scyliorhinus canicula. The sequence goes on along the minus strand of NC_052152.1, from coordinate 130,146,227 downwards.
TTTGAGGAGCTGGAGTTGGGTGCACTTCCCACAGATGAAATCAGCAGGGACACTGACGGCGTCCCTCACCTCAAACATTCTGCAGGAGGAGCATTACATAGCCTTCCCTGCCATCCCCTCTAGATAAAAACAAGAAAAAAAAAGGAAGACCTTACCTGATAGTCCCTCAACCCCTTAGGTTAGAGGAGGTGGAAGGGTGGGGGACACTACAAGTGTAGTGTCTAAGGGTTTAGCAACCGCCTGACCTATATAGGTACTCACCTTCCCGACAGGCCTCTGCTCCCGCCAAAAAACCGGAGGCCGCTCCCGCTGAAAGGCAAGCAAATTTAAAGGCACACACTCACCTTCCCGACAGGCCCCTGCTCCCGCCAAAAAACCGGAGGCCGCTCCCGCTGAAAGGCAAGCAAATTTAAAGGCACACACTCACCTTCCCGACAGGCCCCTGCTCCCGCCGAAAATCCGGAGGCCGCTCCCACTGAAAGCCAAGCAAATTTAAAGGCACACACTCACAGATCCCTGAAAGTTGCCACGCAGGTTGATAGGGTTGTTAAGAAGGCGTACGGCGTGTTAGCTTTTATTGGTAGAGGGATTGAGTTTCGGAGCCGTGAGGTCATGTTGCAGCTGTACAAAACTCTGCAATGGCTATAAGCGGTACTACAGTGTATGAGAGCTAACAGCTCATCAACCCGACCAGGCACAGCGCTGCAATGGCTATAAGCGGTACTGCAGTGTATGAGAGCTAACATCTCATCAACCTGGCCAGGCACAGTGCTGCAGTGGCTATAAGCGGTAGCCATGATGTGGAGATGCCGGCGTTGGACTGGGGTGAGCACAGTAAGTAGTCTTACAACACCAGGTTAAAGTCCAACAGGTTTGTTTCAAACACGAGCTTTCGGAGCGCAGCTCCTTCCTCAGGTGAATGGAGAGCTATGATCCAGAAACATTTATATAGACAAAGTCAGAGATGCCGGACAATGCTTGGAATGCGAGCATTTGCAGGTAATCAAATCATTACAGATCCAGAGAGGGATAATTACAGGTTAAAGAGGTGTGAATTGTCTCAAGCCAGGACAGTTGGTGGAATTTTGCAAGTCCAGGCCAGATGGTGGGGGGTGGATGTAATGCGACATGAATCCAAGATGGCAGGTGATGGCAGGAATGTTCTCTTCCAGTCGGGGAACACTTCAGCAGTCAAGGGCATTCAGCCTCTGATCTTCCGAAGCGTTCTTCAAGGCAGCCTTCAGGGCACGCGACAGCGCAGAATTGCCGAGCTAAAACTTATAGCTAAGTTCCGCATGCATGAGTGCGGCCTCAACCGGGATCTTGGATTCATGTCGCATTACATCCACCATCTGGCCTGGACTTGCAAAATTCCACCAACTGTTCTGGCTTGAGACAATTCACACCTCTTTAACCTGTGATTATCCCTCTCTCTGGATCTGTAATGATTTGATTACCTGCAAATGCTCGCATTCCAAGCATTGTCCGGCATCTCTGACTTTGTCTATACAGTAGTCCCCCTTTATAACGCGGGTGTTGGGGTCCAAGACAGCCACCCGCGTTGCATCCGAGCCGCGGATATCCACGATGGGGGTTAATTTTAGAATACAGGGCTACAGAGGGGAGGGGTGATGTGAGAACATGCTGGTCTTGCAGAGGCCCGTATGACCTCCTCCTGTGTTCTCTGCTCTCTCCCTCCAATCAACCGGCAGTGTCAATTTCAGCAGCTGGCTCACTTTGATCCGGAGAGGGAAGCTGCTCTCTCACTGAAACAATCAGCCGGCCGCTGAAGTTGACACTGCCGGCTGCTCTCTCCCTCCAATCAGAAACATTAAAACTTAAAAGTTGGATTGGAGGGAGAGAGCAGCTGGCAGTGTCAATTTCAGCGGCCGGCTCACTTTGATCCGGAGAGGGAAGCTGGGGTCCATAAGCCCCCCCGCCGTATATCGCGAACCGATATGACGGGGGACTACTGTATAAATGTTTCTGGATCATACCTCTCCATTCACCTGAGGAAGGAGCTGCGCTCCGAAAGCTCGTGTTTGAAACAAACCTGTTGGACTTTAACCTGGTGTTGTAAGATAAGCGGTACAGTACTAGTGTATGAGAGCTAACAGCTCATCAACCCGACCAGGCACAGCGCTGCAGTGGCTATAAGCGGTACTGCAGTGTATGAGAGCTAACAGCTCATCAACCCGACCAGGCACAGCGCTGCAATGGCTATAAGCGGTACTGCAGTGTATGAGAACTAACATCTCATCAACCCGACCAGGCACAGCGCTGCAGTGGCTATAAGCGGTACTACAGGGCTCTGCAGAAAGAAGTCCTGGAACCACTGCATTGGTAAATCCAGGGCGGAAAGGCGCCCCGGGAAGCTGGAGAGTGAGTGAGGCAGATGGGGATTTTTTAAATTGTCACTTTCTCGTCCTACTCTCAACCGCCAGCCTAAAATTTGAGGCAGGGCAGGATCTGGGTGGCCAGATTTTCAAAAGTCAAACTGGGAAGTAGTGGAAAGTCTTGGGAAGCTGGGGCTTCCTGACAATTGACACGTGGGCTGACCAATGGCAGGATCCGGGGGCAGGACAGTTCAAGGGAGGAAGTCATTTGATAATATCTCTCAGATTACGCCCAGCCAGAGCCTGTGCTGTTCTTCGCATTTGCAGTCATTTGGTGTGAAATTTATCTTGGATGATAAGTCAAAATAATGCTAGAAAATAAAATTTGATATAGATTAAAAAATGAGTTGCTGTTTTACTCTCACCCATTTTTACTTCCAAGATTAAATACATCCCTATTCATTGTAAACTGATTTCAATGGTTAATGATTTTTTGCAGTGATAAATGGATCTAATCAAATTAACAATTTAAACATTGTAATAAGTAATTAAGTTGCCAGCCACAGTAATTACATTACACTCATTAATTAACTTTTTCATATGAATGTTGTGCATGTTTCTAGGTATTGATACCTGATTACACTTTTCCTTTCCTCCGCTTTATTATTTTTCTGACTTTTTTATGTCTTTGTTTTATGCAATAATGTCACAATTAAATGCAAAAACTAATGAAAATTAAGGAGCTCACTGATAGTCAACCAACTTGTGAGCGAATAAACTTTCCAACAAAAATTAATTAAAACATATTATTGACAATGATGTTTAGGTGTTTTACAGGTTGTAACCTAATCTTTTGGTTCTGTTATAGTTTGAAACCTTGTTTTCACAGTTAACAACATATTCTGATTCTAAAATAATGACTAAATACAAGGATTATCCTATTTATTTTGGCTTTGAATGACCACAATTAGAACATAGAACATAGAACAGCACAGAACAGGCCCTTCGGCCCTCGATGTTGTGCCGAACAATGATCACCCTACTTAAACCCACGTAACCCGTATACCCATATCCCAACAATCCCCCCCATTAACCTTACACTACGGGCAATTTAGCATGGCCAATCCACCTAACCCGCACATCTTTGGACTGTGGGAGGAAACCGGAGCACCTGGAGGAAACCCACGCACACACGGGGAGGACGTGCAGACTCCACACAGACAGTGACCCAGCCGGGAATCGAACCTGGGACCCTGGAGCTGTGAAGCATTGATGCTAACCACCATGCTACCGTGAGGCCAATTGAAACCATTTGGTTATGGAGTACAATGACTTCAGATGTGTGGGCTATAAAACTATAAAATTAAGGGTTATCGTATGCATTGGAAAGGGTTACCATAAAAAAATGACAATTTTGACAGTCACCCAAAACTCACAGCAAATAGAAAAATCAACCAGGACACTCAAACCGGGCGCTCTAGCCCAACTATAATTCAAACAGAAATTACACCAATTTAATAAGAAAACTCCATAACTGGTGCACCAACACACCCAGAACGCTAACTGCTGGCACACCAACTGAAAATGTATATTCAGCAGGCACATAATTGAACAGGTATATCCAGCTGGCATACCAACTTAATAGGTCTATTCAGCTAACGTGAACAGGTATATCCAGCCTACACACCAAATTGATAGGTATATTCAGCTGGCACAACAAATGAACAGATATATCCAGCCAGGACATCAACTTAATCAAAAACATATGCAAATACTAAATTAACCAGTAGTTACTACCCAAGTCAAAAAAGTGCTAAACATCTGACACACCAACTCAGCCAAAACTGGCACCAGCTCAACCAGTAATCAATATGTGATACATCAAACAACATGGAGGCTAAATAGCAGATACATCAACTCAATCAGAAATGTATTTCACTAAAATATAGTCAAAATATATGGGTACATCACTCCAAATAATCTTGAGTTTTCTTATATCCAACCACCAAACTTGAGTTTGTTTGGCAAGTACACTCTTGTAAGGTAGTCAGAGGAAAGGGATGCCAGTGCCTGTATTTCAGCCTTCATTTTACATGTCTCCATAATTTCCATCTGAAAAGATTAAAGAATTATATTAGCACATTTGTTGTAGCAATTGACATATTTGTAACATACTTCAAATATTTTTTTTAAATTTAGAGTACCCAATTATTTTTTCCCCCCAACTAGGGGGCAGCAGGGTAGCATGGTGGTTAGCATAAATGCTTCACAGCTCCAGGGTCCCAGGTTCGATTCCCGAGCTGGGTCACTGTCTGTGTGGAGTCTGCACGTCCTCCCCCTGTGTGCGTGGGTTTCCTCCGGGTGCTCCGGTTTCCTCCCACAGTCCAAAGATGTGCGGGTTAGGTGGATTGGCCATGCTAAATTGCCCGTAGTGTCCTAATTAAAAGTAAGGTTAAGGGGGGGGGGGGGGGTTGTTGGGTTACGGTATAGGGTGGATACGTGGGTTTGAGTAGGGTGATCATGGCTCGGCACAACATTGAGGGCCGAAGGGCCTGTTCTGTGCTGTACTGTTCTATGTCTATGTCTAAGAGACAGTGTGGCCAGTCCACCTACCCTGCACACCTTTGGGTTGTGAGGGTGAGACCAACGCAGACACGGGGAGAATGTACATACTTCAAATAATGACGAGCAGAATACCATGACTTATCTGAATAATGCAATGGCATTGGGTGGAATGATTAACTTTCTGAATATTCTTTGTAGTTGCCTTTTTCAATAATACATTGAATAAAATCAATGTGAGTCAGTGAGATTGACATATGCTTAATAGAACACCAATGCTTGAACTGGATCCTGAAATAATAAATCACAGCTGTGATAAAATTTACTAGGCTAATAATATTTTAACAAAGGGAAACTTGCCAATACAGGTTTGCTACAGTTACCTCTTCAGAGTCTCCACAGCTGTACTTAGGGAAGATGTTGGGCGAGGGGTATGTACCCCAAGTAGGCCATTAATGACCCCAACCCCGTAACTGTTACTCTAATTAAAATTAATAAAACTTGTCGTGAAGAATTTTAATAGTGGTTAGCCCAAATAATGAAAGGGTATGGAAGGATAATTAAGGCACAGCACTGTAGGGATTCTATCCCAGGTTCGATTCCGGCTTGGGTCACTGTCTGTGCGGAGTCTGCACATCCTCCCCGTGTGTGCGTGGGTTTCCTCCGGGTGCTCCGGTTTCCTCCCACAGTCCAAAGATGTGCAGGTTAGGTGGATTGGCCATGATAAATTGCCCTTAGTGTCCAAAATTGCCCTTAGTGTTGGGTGGGGTTACTGGGTTATTGGGATAGGGGGAGGTGTGACCTTGGGTAGGGTGCTCTTTCCAAGAGCCGGTGCAGACTCGATGGGCCGAATGGCCTCCTTCTGCACGGTAAATTCTATGATTGCTTCTGTGGAATTTACGCACTGGCAGTGGGAGAGTGGCCACATCTGGAGTGAGGCCACAGGCAGAGTTGAATTTAAGCTTTAAACTTGTGAATTTGAAGCAAAGCAGGGATTGAATAGGTAAGTCTATTCTTTTTCATTTTCTATAAGTTTAGTTATCCAATTAAAAGATTAATAAGGGTTAATACGGAGCTCCCCAAATACCTGAGTGGCAGTTTACTGTCAATCTCCTGAAGCCTGATTCGCAGGCAAGAGGTGTTGATTACAATTGAAGCTTAACTGGTGTGTGACTCATCTCGACAGTGTCAGCTCTATTTCAGTAAAGAACTTCAAAACGCACTTGGTGTGGGAGTGAGGCCAGGGGCAGAGTGAGGCTATGGGCAGAGTGAGTTTTAAGCTTTAAACATGGGAATTTGAAGAACAATGGGAAGAGGTTTTTTCTCCTTTGCTTTTTCTCCTTGCTTCGTACTTTCAAATCTTCAGTGAGTGGTCTTGCCCAGCTGCAGCTGAGGATACAAGGGATAGAGCTGACTGGTAAGTAGTGGACAAGGTCGGTAAGTCATTCCAACTCTCATCAATTATAGTTTGAAATTAAGTTTTGTGGTTAATAATCTATAAGGGCTTTAATTGGTAGTAATGAGGACAAGCAAAGTAGGGCCACAGAAAATTGGAATTAATCTAACGAGTCGGCAGGGAGTGGAGCTGGCGTGAATTCGGAGAGGAGCAGCTTTGGAACAGTAAGTATGGGCGGCACGGTAGCACAGTGGTTAGCAGTGTTACTTTACAGTGCCAAGGTCCCAGGTTCGATTCCCGGCTGGGTCAATGTCTGTGCGGACTCTGCACGTTCTCCCAGTGTCTGCGTGGGTTTCCTCAGATCCTGAAAGACGTGCTGTTAGATCATTTGGACATTCTGAATTCTCCCTCTGTGTACCTGAACAGGTGCTGGAATGTGGTGACGAGGGGCTTTTCACAGTAACTTCATTGCAATGTTAATCTAAGCCTACTTGTGACAATAAAGATTATTATTCTGATAAAGAACTCACCTGTTGGGTATCGGCACTGGGAAAGAAACCTGAAAAGTGATATCACAGTAAAACAGTGACTGATTGGCTGGTGCCACATGCTAGTGAGTACAGGATTAGGAGAATAGCGCAGATGAATGTGTGGTTTAACAGTTGGTGCAGGACCATTAGACCATTTTTGGAGAAGGTGGGACCTATACAAGCGCGATGGTTTACATCTAGGGCAGCACGGTAGCACAGTGGTTAGCAGTGTTGCTTCACAGCTCCAGGGGTCTCAGGTTCGATTCCTGGCTTGGGTCACTGTCTGTGTGGAGTCTGCACATTCTCCCTGTGTCTGTGTGGGTTTCCTCCGGATGCTCCGGTTTCCTCCCACAGGTGGGGTTACAGGGATGGGATGGAGATAAGGTGCAGGTCTGGGCTTGGGTAGGGTGCTCTTTCCAAGGGCCAATGCAATCTTGATGGCTGAATGGCTTCCTTCCGCACTATAAATTCTATGATCTAAACCAGAACAGGACTAACATCCTTGTTGGAGGGTTTGCTAGTGCTGTTGGGAAGAGTTTAAACTAGCAGGGGGAGGTGACACAGACTGTTAACAGAATAGGGAAACAGTATAACACAGAGGGAATAAAGCGATAATAAGTTTCAAGGGAGTAAAACAAGGCTGGATGGCCTCTACTTTAATGCCAGGAATATTAAGGTAAAACGGATGAGTTCAGGGCGATGATTGACATATGTAATTATGATATAATAGCAATCACGAGACATGTTGAGTGAGAGGCAGGATTGGAAGATCAACATCCAGGGATATAGAACCTTGAGGCAAGACAGAGGAGGGGGTAGAACAGCAGGAGGGATTGCATTATTAGTTAAGGAGGCAGATACTGCAGTAAGGAAAGATGATATCTTGGAGGGGGCATCAAAGGAAACTTTGTAGATAGAGCTTAGGAATAAAATAGGGACAAATACGTTGCTAGGTGTTTACTATAGACCCCCAGATAGTCGGCGAGAAATTGAGGAGAAAATATGTGGGCAATTTGCGGAGGGGTATATGAATAATAAGACTGTAATTATATTAGGTGATTTCAACTTTCCCAAAATTAATTGGGATAGCCATCATGTTAAGTGCTTAGATGGAATAGAGTTCTTAAAATGTATACAGAATCTTTTAGCTTAATATGTAAAGGATCCAACGAGGGATGGTGCAGTGCTGGACCTGATTCTGGGGAATGAAGCTGGATAGGTGGAAGACGTGTTGGTGGGGGAGCATTTTAGTGATAGCGACCACAACATGGTACAATTTAAATCTGTTATGGACAAAGAGATAGATAAGTTGCAAAATAAATTTTGGATTGGGGGAAGTGTAGATTTTAAGAAAATAAGGCAGGATCTGGCCAAGGTAGGCTGAAAAGAGGTACTTGTGGGGAAACCTACAGAAGAGCAGTGGGGGGCATTCAAAGATGAAATGGGGAGGATACAGGCCCAATTTGTTCCCTCTAGAGTACTAGGAAGGGGTAACAAACCCAGAGAGCTCTGACTTGTAAAAGGAGGGAAAATCCCAAGATATTCTATGAATAATAATAATATTTATTAGTCACAAGTAGGCTTACATTAACAGTGCAATGACGTTACTTTGAAAATCCCCTAGTCGCCACACTACAGTGCCTGTTCAGGTACACTGAGGGAGAATTCAGAATGTTCAGTGAACTGAACAAGCACGTCTTTTGGGACTTCTGGGAGGAAATCCATGCACAGGGAGAATGTAAATCAATGGGAAGAGGATAACCAGGGAAAGGGTAGGTAGGGCCCATTAAGAACCAAGGGGGAAATCTGTGGGTGGAGCCAGAGGACATTGGTAGGGTGTTGAATGAATATTTCATATCTGTCTTCACTCAAAAGAATGAGGAGATAATTATGTAACTCAGAGGGAGGGGGGCGGAGGGGAGGAGACATTTTGAGGTTCTTGAGCAAATTATCATAGGGAGTGACATGGTATTGGAGGACTTAAAAATGGACAAATTTCCAGGTTTGGATGAATTGTGTCCCAGGCTGTTGTGGGAGGTGAGGGAGCAGATTGCTGGTGCTCTGACCTAACTTTTTAATTCCTCTCTGGCTATGGGCGAGGTGCCAGAAGACTGGAGAACTGCTAATCTGGTCCCACTATTTAAGAAAGATTGCAGCCATGGAACTAGACTAGCGAGTCTCAGACCAGTAGTTGAGAAACTACTGGAGAAGATTCTGAAGGAATCTATCTCCAGTTGTAGAGGCAAGATTTGATCACGGATAGTCAGCATGGCTTTGTCAGATGGAGGTCATGCCCAACAAATTTGATTGAATTTTGTGAGAAAGTAACCAGCATATAAGAACATAAGAACTAGGAGCAGGAGTAGTCCATCTGGCCCCTCGAGCCTGCTCCGTCATTCATTGAGATCATGGCTGATCTTTTGTGGACTCAGCTCCACTTTCCCGCCCGAACACCATAACCCATTATTCCTTTATTCGTCAAAAAACTATGTATCTTTATCTTGAAAACATTTAATGAAGGAGCCTCAACTGCTTCACTGGGCAGGGAATTCCATAGATTCACAACCCTTTGGGTGAAGAAGTTCCTCCTAAACTCAGTCCTAAATCTACTTCCCCTTATTTTGAGGCTATGTCCCCTAGTTCTGCTTTCACTCGCCAGTGAAACAACCTCCCCGCATCTATCCTATCTATTCACTTCATAATTTTATGTTTCTATAAGATTCCCCCCCCCCCCCCCCCCCCCCCCCCCCCCCCCCAATCCTTCCAAATTCCAACGAGTACAGTCCCAGTCTACTCAACCTCTCCTTGTAATCCAACCCCCTCAACTCTGGGATTAACCTCATGAATCTCCTCTGCACACCCTCCAGCACCAGGTAAGGAGCCGAAAACTGAACACAATACTCCAGGTGTGGCCTCACTAACACCTTACAGTTGCAGCATAACCTCCCTAGTCTTAAACTCCATCCCTCTAGCAATGAAGGACACTATAGATGAGGGTAGTGTAGATGATGTAGTTTACATGAATTTCAGCAAAGCCTTTCACAAGATCCTATATGGGAGACTGAGTAAGAAGGCAATGCACATGGGATAAGGTGGATTCATAATTGGCTTAGCGGTAGGAGACAGAGGGTGATGACAGACGGCTGCTTTAGTATCTGGAAGGCAGTGACCAGTGGCGTACCACAGGGATTTGTGCTGGACCCCCCATTGTTTGTCATTTATATAAATGACATAGATGACTATGTGGGGGTAGGATCAGTAAGTTTGTGGATGACACAAAGATTGGCTGGGTGGTTAGCAGTGAGGTTGAGTGTCTTGGGTTACAGGAAGATATAGACGGAATGGTCAAATGGGCGGATAAGTGGCAGATGGAATTTAACCCTTAAAAGTGTGAGGTGATATACTTTGGAAGGAGTAATTTAACAAGGACGTATACAATGAAAGGTCTGACATTGGGAAGCACCGAAGAACAAAGGGACCTTGATGTATATGTCCATAGATCTCTGAAGATAGAAGGGCAGGTTAATAGGGTGGTGGAAAAGGCATATGGGACACTTGCTTTTATTAATCGGGGCATAGATTATGAAAACAGGGAGGTCATGATGGAGCTGTACAGAATTTTGATGAAGCCACAGCTGGAGTACTGTCTGAAATTCTGGTCTCCACATTACAGGAAGAATGTAATTGCACTGGAGAGGGTGCAGAGAAGATTTACCAGATTGTTGCCTGGGATGGAACATTGAAGTTATAAAGAGAGGTTAGGTAGGCTTGGGTTGTTTTATGTTAAGCAGAGAAGAATGAGGAGTGACCTGGATGAGGTGTACAAGATTATGAGGGGCATGGACAGGGTGGATAGGGAGCAGCTGTTCCCCTTAGTTCAAGGGTCAGATACGATGTGACATTATTTCAAAGTGAGGGGTGGGAGGTTTTGGGGGGTATTTGAGAAAAAGCTTTTTTACATAAGAGTGGTGATGGTCTGGAATGCATTGCCTGGGAGGGTGGTAGAGGCGGGATGTCTCCAGTCATTTTAAAAAGTACCTGGATGAGTTCTTGGCACACCATAACATTCAAGGCGATGGGCCAAATGCTGGCAAGTGGGATTAGGTGGCCAGGTCAGGGTCTTTCATGCATCGGTGCGGACTCGATGGGCCAATGGGCCTCTTCTGCACTGTAGTATTCTGTGATTAAACTTAAAAGGGTTTACCTGAGCAGGTGATGCTTACTGAGACATCCAGAGCTGTATGATTTATATTCGATTATACATTTCAGATCGACCTTTACCCTTATTTCTCTTCTGAAGCCCCTCTCTAAACTCCTCCACCCTCAGTTGTATGAGGAACTCATGAATGTCTTTCTCAATAAGAATGAGACCGTCCAATCAGATGCCTCTGCTCTTGCCCACACTTCTCCCAGTCCACTGTGCACATTTTTCCCCTCACCCTGAACATTCTCTCTTCTCGTTTCTCTCCTATCTCTTCACATGCCATCTCCAAGCTAACATTGTCCATGATGTGCAGGTTAGGTGGATTGGCCGAGTTAAACTGTCCTATAGTATCCAAAACGTTAGGTGGGGTAACTGAGTTACGGGGATAGGGTGGTGGAGTAGGCCAAGGCAGAGTATTCTTTCAGAGGGTCGCTGCAGACACAGTGGTCTGAATAGCCTCATTCTGCACTGTAGAGATTCTATGAAACTTCCCTTCTCTCTATTCCCACTAAACTGCAAATACAATTTCCAACTGGATAAAAGCAAATTACTGTGGATGCTGGAAATATTTCCCACTTTCTCTGTCTGTTAGCTTTGACAGGGTCATTGAACTCGAAATGTTAGCTCTTTTCTCTCCCTACAGATGCTGCCAGACCTGCTGGAGATTTTTCAGCATTTTCTTTTTGGAATATAATTTCCAATCCTGGCCTCCAATATTAACTCATAAATGTTGGGTACTATCACCGTCTCCTTCAAATGTAGATGGATTGGCCATGCTAAATTGCCCCTTAATTGGAAAAAATGAATTGGGTACTCTAAATTTATAGAAAAAAAATAAATAATGCCAACCCTTGACCACACTGTTCTTGCAGACGACTGTTCCATCTCCAACTTCTCTTTCTTTTCCAAAGTCCTTGAATGTTATGGAATAGAATCACTTTTAGCCCATCAAATCTGCACTGACCCTCCAGAAGAGCATCCTACCTAAGCCCAAGCCCCCACTCTATCCCCAGAACCCCACCTAACCTCTGGACACTAAGGGACAATTTAACATGGCAATTCACCCAACCTGCACATCTTTTGAAGTGTGGGAGGAAATCGAGCACCCAGAGACACTGGGAGGACAATGAAATTCCACACAGTCACCCAAAGTCGAAATTGAACCCAGGTCCCTGGCGCTGAGGCAGCAGTGCTAACTACAGTGCAATCAGGGTTCCATCCCAGCTGAGTACTGACACAACTCTTACCAGTTACAAATAACTTACCACATGACTGTGACAAAGATAAACTATTCCTCCTTGTCTTTCTCACTCGGTCTACAGTCTTGACATGGTTGACCACACCATCCTCATCCAACTCCCTTCCATTCTCATCCAGCTGGATGGGATGCACTGGCTTGACTCTATTCTTATCTATCTAATCATAGTCAGAGAATCATCTGCATTGGCTTCTATTCCTACTCCCATGTGGTTACCTCTGGAGTCCCCCACATTTATCCTTTGCCCCCTTTACTATTTATTTAAATGCTACCTTTGGAGGGAGCACCTGAAAATAGTGTCAGTTTTCATATGTATGCTGATGAAACCCATCTTTATTTCACCACCACATCTCTCTTCCTCTCCAATGTCTCCAAATTATCCAACATCTAGCACTGGAGGAGCAGAAATGTCTACTAAATAATGGGAAGATCAAATCCATAGCCTTTGGCCTCAAAAACAAACTCTGCCCCCTCTCTACCAACTCCACCCCTCTCCCCGCCACTATTCAAGAACGAGCCAGATTTTTTACAACCTTGTGACCCCGGGATGAGTAGCCAACCACATATTGGCACCTCCTTAATGGGGCCTATTTTCATCTCTGTAACATCATTTGACTCTGCCCCATCTCAGCTCATCTGCTGCTGAAACCCTAATTTATGCTCCTCGCCAGCTTCCAATGTTCTATCCTCTGTAAACTCGAAGTATTACAAAACTCTGCTGTCCATGTTGTAATTTGTGCCAGATCACATCTGTTCTCACCGACCTATATTGACCTATACTCCTTAAAACCTAACTCTTCAACCAGCTTTGGCATCTGGCCTAATGTCTCCTATTGCGGCTCAGTGTAAAATTATGTTTTGATAACACTCCTGTGAAATGCTATGTCAATGCAAGTTGTTGTTGTTGTGCACTATCGTGAATCTGATTGGCAGCTTGACATTCAATTAACACATGTTTAACATGAACAGCATGGAGGAGTACCGATTCATCAGCAGGGGCGGGTGGCACATGGTAATCAGCAGACTTCCTTGCCCACATTTGACCTGGTGCCATGAGACCTCATTGGGTCCGGAGTCAATGATGAGAACTCTCAGAACAACTCCCTTCCAACTATATACCACTGTGCCACCACCTCTGCTAGGTCTGCTGATGCGGCATAGTGTTAGCACTGCTGCCTCACAGTGCCAGGGACCTGGGTTCAATTCCGGTCTTGGGTGACTGCCTGTGGAGTTTGCATTTTCTCCCCATGTCTGCATGTGTTTTCTCCGGGTGCTCCGGTTTCTTCCCAGTCTAAAGAAATGCAGGTTAGGTGGATTGGCTATGCTAAATTTCCCCTTAATGTCCTACGATGTGTAGGTTAGGGGGCTGGTTTAGCTCACTCGGCTAAATCGCTGGCTTTTAAAGCAGACCAAGCAGGCCAGCAGCACGGTTCAATTCCCCTACCAGCCTCCCCGGACAGGCGCCGGAATGTGACGACTAGGGGCTTTTCACAGTAACTTCATTGAAGCCTACTCGTGACAATAAGCGATTTTCATTTCATTTATAGGGTTACGGGGGTATGGTCCTAGTTAGGGTACTCTTTCAGAGGGTCGGTGCAGACTCGATGGGCCGAATGGCTTCCTTCTGCACTGTATGAATTCTGTGGTTCTAACTAAATGGGGATATCTATCATATCTGGTATAGGGTAATAATTCTGTTGTTTATCAGTGATGCATTATGAATTTGTTCTTGGATATTTGTTCACTTTATGACTTCAATTCAAAATATATTCAGTAGGAATATTTGTCTCATTTTAAGATACACAGTTCACAGTTATCATTTATAGGCTGCACCAATTTTGTAAAGAGGTTAACTTGTACAATAAATGTTGTAGTGATAATGTTACATAATTGGTCATCACTGAGCATCACTGTGTCGGCAAGTTTTTGTTCAAACTAAAGATATTTTATAAATCAAAAAAACAACTTCTTTGAACTTTTCCAAACAATCAATCTGTTCACCCAAAGAATTCTCAATGTGGTAATGACACCCAATGAATTAACAGCTTGTGTATTTTCTTTTGTGCTTCTGGCATGTGTCTACCAGGTTTTTGCTTGAAAGGCAAACTAATACGAGCTTTGCTTTTTCTTCCTCCTGGCCACAGTAAGTAATTCAGAGTTGAAAAACAGACATGTCTACTATTTCATACAAAATCACGGTGCAAAGCTTATCCATTGGCATGTGTCTTTTGGCACCATAGGATGAAGTTGCTCTTTATAGTTTCTCTATCCAGGTTGCATGTATGTTTAATTAATATTTGTGATACTGTATAATTGCACAAATGTATTATTTTCATTGCATTTGTCTCATTCCACAGAATGCTTGTGTTCCATGCAGTTCTTCGTATGCCTTCCACAGGATTAGTCATTTGTGTACTGATTTTACAATGGTCACTGATTTATTACTGGATATTGTGCAAATTAATCAGTTTTTATCCTACTTCTTTCTTCCAGAGAGGCTGGCAGTTAACGTAGGGTCTCTTCTGTAGTTTGGTCAGCTTCCTTATGTCATTGTTAGTGAGAGGAATCAAAACCTCTTTAGGTACATTTAACCTGAAGATAACAAGTGCAAAGAAAATACATCATCAGCTTGACACTAATTTCTAATCTGAATAGATAGCAATTTAATATGAAAGAGTAGTCTGGAACATTGATAGCAGGATTGTCCTGAATTTGCGTGATGGCCCGACGCCGGAGTACAAAACGGCACGAACAGCTCCGGCGTCAGGCCGTCTGGAAGTTGCGGAATTCTCTGAACTTCCGGGGGCTAGGCCGGCGGCGGAGGGACTGCGCGTGTTAGCGCATGCGCAGAACCGCCGGCTTGGTTCAGCACATGCGCAGACCGGCCGGCGTATTCTAGTGCATGCGCAGAGGGGTGTGTTCTCCGCGCTGGCCATGACGGAGCCCAACAGGGGCCGGCGCAGAAGGAAGGAGTGCCCCAATGGCACAGGCCCGCCCGCAGATCAGTAGGCCCGCCCGCAGATCAGTAGGCCCGCCTGCAGATCAGTAGGCCCGCCTGCAGATCAGTAGGCCCGCCTGCAGATCGGTGGGTCCCAATCGCGGACCAGGCCACTGTGGGACCCACTCCCCCCCCCCACACCGAGGACCAATCCAGCCAATTCAATCAGCCCCCCCACCGAGGACCACTCCAGCCAACTCAATCAAGCCGGTGGGACTGGCCAGAAACCGACGGCTGCTCGGGTCCCGGAGAATTGCCGGGGGTGTCGCTGCCAACCGCCCCCGACCGGCGCGATCCCTGCCCTCGCCCGAAAACCGGCGCCGGAAAATGCAGCAGCCAGCGTCGGAGCGGGATTCACGCCGCCCCCTGGGGATTCTCAACCGGTGGGGTGTCGGAGAATCCCATCCTCAAAGTCACTACATTAAGTTTGATTATACTGAGAACTAATATTGGATGCAATGTGCGTTTTGTTACAATAAGCGATAACCATTCACTTGTGTCTTGTATCAATTCTTGTTCCAGACAGGAAGAATCGTGTGGGAAATGTTATGATCCTGGAACGCAACCCCAAGGTGTTTGGTATGATCTGGTTAGGGACCAGTAACTTTCTGTTTAAAGCGGTGAAAACATGAGATCCAAGGTAGTTTAGAATAAAGCTACATGATTCCAGTTTTTGGAATAAACAAAATAAAATTTACCGTACAAGGTCAGAAAAATAAATCACATTACAATATCTATCTTGTATTCTTTCTGAGGTGATTGTGAATTTAAAGGCAAACTGTGGTGTAACATCCATGCTTCGCATTAAATACCAAATATGACCAAGATTGAACTCGCAGATTACTTAGCGACCTATCCAGACGTCAGTATTGACTAAGTCACACAATCTTGTCAAAACTCTCCCTTATGAGGTATTGGAGTCTTCACTCCTCCTTTTCAAAGAGCTAGGACATGATCTAACGGCTACATTGAGCCGGGTACGAATCCGAGCGAGCCGGTTACATCACGGAAGAGTCCAAAATTGGTATTCGCGCCGGGCGCCAATCTGTTTCAGATATAATCGGCCGGCTCCCGTTGGCAAGATCCGGATCCTGCCATGGCGGGAAACCAATAATGACTCATTAAGGTCAATCTCCGTATCGTTAATGGGAAGGGACCCCTACTAATGACCTCCCGTGATCTAACCGGCTCCCCAGCGTGTGGTCACGGAGGCACCCTTCAGCACACCTACTTAAAAACGTGAAGCTAGCGAACTGGCTGCTTTGGGGATTGGAGGAGGCGAGTAGCCATCCGGGCAATCAGCCCGAGGCTACTGCCCCAGTGCTTGGGTGGGGGGTCAGCCGCCATCGGTGGAGTGGGGTTGC
Organism: Scyliorhinus canicula; assembly: GCF_902713615.1. Classification (NCBI taxonomy): domain Eukaryota; kingdom Metazoa; phylum Chordata; class Chondrichthyes; order Carcharhiniformes; family Scyliorhinidae; genus Scyliorhinus; species Scyliorhinus canicula. Next base: position 130,129,579 of record NC_052152.1, on the reverse strand, counting down.
CCCTGGGCTAGGTGGCTCAGCGCCTGAGGGTCCAACATTGATTGACTGATTGCTATTTCTTGTCACATGTACCAAAGTACAGTGAAAAGTATGTTTCTGCGGACAAGGGAATGTACACAGCACATATCTAGTAGACAAAAGAATAATCACCAGAGTACATTGACAAATGGTGCATCAACAAATAGTGATTGGTTACAGTGCAGAACAAGGGCCAAATAGAACAATATATGAGCATAGGGCGTCGTGAATAGTGTTCTTACAGGGAACAGATCAGTCTGAGGGGGAGTCGTTGAGGAGTCTAGTAGTTGTGGGGAAGAAGCTGGATGTGCGGGTCTTCAGACCTCTGTATCGTCTGCCTGATGAAAGGGTCTGGAAGAGGGCAAAGCCTGGGTGTGAGGGGTCTCTGACAATGCTGTTTCCTTTCTGAGGCAGCGGGAGGTGTCGACAGAATCAATGGGAGGTGGCAAGCTTGTGTGATGCGTTGGGCTGAGTCCACTGCACTCTGCAGTTTCTTGCGATCTTAGGCAGAGCAGTTGCCATACCAAGCTGTGATGTAGTCGGATAGGATGCTCTCTATGGCACATCTGTAAAAGTTTGTGAGAGTCGATGCAGACATGCCAAATTTCTTTAGCTTCCGAGGGGAGTAGAGACATTGTTGGGCTTTTTTGATTGTTGCATCAACGTGAGTGGACCAGGACAGACTGTTGGTGATGGTGACCAACCATTGATGTGGGGGGTGGGGGGCGGTGTCAAGCTATGCTTCGTGAAGTCGATGATCAGTTCCATGGTCTTTCCAACATTTAGAGACAAGTTGTTTTGGGTACACAATGCAACCCCCTTCTGTAGTCCGATTCGTCCTTGTTTGAGATACGACCCACCATAGTCATATCATCCTCAAACCTATAGATCGAATTGGAGTTAAATCTTGTTACCACTGGATCGCGTATACCAAACCAGGGGAAACTTCAGCTTCTGCCTGTCAATCCAACCGAACATCTCCTCCCATTGACCGTGGTGGCCTCTGGCCGCACAGCTGAAGGCTATTGCGAATAGGGAATTGGCAATGTTAGTAAAGTGAGCACTTCGCAGTTCCTAAGGGGCTGCAGGCTGTGTGTCTCTGTGTGCTCCTACATTTTGGCTGCAAAGCTGTTTGAAAACCTGTTTGCTGCTAGCTCACCCGTGGTTCGGTTTGCTGCCTACCTGCTTGACTATCAGGCCTGACGAAAAAGGTGGGAAGGGAGAGGTAGAGGTGATGCCGAGACCTAGGTGGGAGTGGAACTGAGCTGCGTGTGATTTCTAAGCCCTCCAGGGCTGAAGACTCTGCGTCTCCTCTGCCCTCCCACCCAGAACCCAAGATGGGTGTAGTGAATGTATTATGGCAGCCAATCACCACTGTATTGCGTTGTACTATGTTGTTGCCCTTGTGGGCTCCATCTATGGACCATTGTATGTATTACAACGCATTGTATCATGGTGGTGCCCCTGTGGGCTCCGCCCCCCGGAGGGGAGGTATATAGAGCTGCTGCCCTGCAGGCAGCCCTCAGTGCAGAGCAGTCGCAGGCAGCCACAGTTCTAGCTGATTAAAGCCACAGTTCACTTCAACTCTCCGTCTCGTGTGAATTGATGGTCGCATCAATTTAATCAGCTACAACATCGTGATGGAAGCAGCCCTTAAACTTGACCGACTGGAACTCTACCCACAGGCCACTGAAGCCAAAGGGATTTTTTCGCACTGGGTCCGATGTTTCTAGGCCTACCTCGCCGCCTCCTCCTCGCTCTCCGTTACCGACAAACAGAAGCTGAGCCATCGAATCTCCGTGCAAATCGAGGAAGCGACCACATACGCAGACGCAGTCGCGATCCTGAAGCAGCAATACGGGAGGTCAGTGAACAAAGTGTTCGCGCAGCATCTCCTCACCACTCGCCGCCAACGTAGGAATACCTACGCGACCTGAAAGTACTCGCGCGAAGCTGCAACTACAAGGCCGTCACAGCCACACAACACATGGAACTCGCCATTCGGGACGCCTATGTGGCTGGAGTCCGGTCCAACTATGTCAGCCAGTGCCTGCTCGAGAAGGGCGCCCTCGACCTAGAAGAGACGGTAGAAGCAGCATTTCAGAGCCTCAACGCTTTCCCCTCTGACCACGACCCCCTCGTGGACACCCGACCAGAGAGTACCCCAGGCCTGTGCCCGCGGCTGCCCGCCCAACCCGGGGGGCTACCCTGCTATTTCTGCGGCCAGCACCAGCACCCCAGGCAGCGTTGCCCGCTCGGAACGCGAACTGTAGCGACTGCGGCAAGAAAGGACATTTTGCCAAAGTTTGCCTGGCTGGGTCCAAGTCCTCCAAATCACATGCCCGACTCTCAGGCCCGCAGAGCCCGCAACGTGGCTGCGTGCCTGCCGACTCCGCCCCTTCGGACGCATCACCCGCCTTGTGTTGCCCGTGGGGGGCAGCCATCTTCGACTCTACACAACACGTGCGACTCATGGGGCCTCCATCTTGGCCGCCGTCTCCCACGCGGCCAGCCATGTGCGACTCATGGGGGCTGCCATCTTCATCGCCGCCCGACACGTGCGACCGACGGGGGCCACCATCTTCAACGCCGCCGCCCTGCATGTGCGACCGAAGGGGGCAGCCATCTTGGCCGCCATCTTCAACGGCGCCCGACACGTGCGACCGAAAGGGCCAGCCATCCTGGGACTACCCCACCACCTCGGAGCACGCCGGCTACCCGCAACTCGACGAGGTCACCCTCGTCACGCCCAAAGCACCTCTGGAACTCCATGGGCACAAAATGCCGTGCCTCTTTGACTCCGGGAGCACAGAGAGCTTCTTACACCCAGACACGGTAAGGCACGGTTCTCTCCAAATCTCCCCCGCGTTTCAAACAATCTCCCTCGCTTCCGGATCGCACTCAATGCAGATCCGGGGGTACACTGTCGCGAACCTCGTGATACAGGGTGTCAAATACGTAAACTTTAAACTATATGTATTCCCCGATCTCTGCGCTTCTCTTGTGTTGGCACTGGACTTCCAGTGCAACCTGAGGAGCCTGACCCTAAAGGTCGGCGGTTGTAGCCTTGAGACCCTGAATGTCGATCCTCCCCCCGCTCTTCGCGAATCTCACCGCCGACTGTAAGCCCATCGCCACCAGGAGCAGGTGGTACAGTACGAGCTGCGGGCCACATTTCCGACTTGGACAACGTCACCATCTGCGAGCCACATTTCTGTACTTGGACAACGTCACCATCTGCGGCCACGACCAGCAGGACCACGAGGCCAACCGTCAGAAGTTTCTCCAACCCGCCCAAGCACTCAATCTCATTTATAACAAGGAGAAATGCGCTTTCCTCACAACCAGACTAGCCATCCTCGTCTATGTCGTGGAAAACGGAGTCCTAGGGCCTGACCCCGACCGTATGCGCCCTCTCCTGCAACTCCCCCTCCCACACTGCCCCAAGGTCCTGAAGAGAAGCCTTGGGTTCTTTTCCTATTATGCCCAGTGGGTCCCCAACTATGCAGACAAAGCCCGCCCACTGATCAAAGCTATCATCTTCCTACTGGCGGCTGAGGCCCGCCAGGCCATCAGCCGCATCAAGGCAGATATTGCCAAAGCCGTGATGCGCGCGGTGGACAAGTCCATCCCCTTCCAGGTGGAGAGCGACGCGTCAGAGGTCGCCCTTGCCGCCACCCAGAACCCAAGGCGGGTGTGGTGAATGTATTATGGCAGCCATTCACCACTGTATTTCTTTGTACTATGTTGGTGCCCTTGTGGGCTCCGCCCCCTGGAGGGGAGGTATATAGAGCTGAAGCCCTGCAGGCGGCCCTCAGTGCAGGGCAGTCGCAGGCAGCCACAGTTCCAGCTGATTAAAGCCACAGTTCACTTCAACTCTCCGTCTCGTGTGAATTGATGGTCGCATTAGTGGGAGCGGCACCTTCGCAGGCTGTGGGATCGCGGGACCTCCTGTACAGAAGACTTTGCCCCACCTCTGTCCTCCCAAACAGCACCCAAGGTGGGAGAGGAACTGAGTGAACTTTAGCCTTGCTGGGCCTCTCCTGGGCTGTAGCCCCCCCCCCCCCCCCCCACCCCCCCACCCCCCCCCCCCCCCACCCCCCCCCCCCCCCCACCCCCCCCCCCCCCCCCCCCACCCCCCCCCCCCCCACCCCCCCACTCAACACCCAGGATAGGAGTGGGACCTTTCGTGGGTTGTGGGATCGCTGGGCCCCTTCAGGGCTGAAGACTCTGTCTGGCCGTTGTCCTCCCAAAATGACACCCAAGGCGTGAGTGGGAGTGGGGCTGACCAGAACTCTGTTGCTAGGCCCCTCCCGGGCAGAAGACTTTGCCCCATCCCTTGTCCTCCCACTGCACAGGTGGGATTAGCCTTGCCAGCTCCCTTAGTTGTGGCCCCACCTCCAATTCCCTTCCTCACATCTCCAGTTACCTTTTCCGGGGCCAGAGAGGATTTGAAAATTGGTGTCAGAGCCTCTGCAATATCCTCCTTTGCCTCACATGGCAGCCTAGCATGCATCTTATCTGGGCCTAGGGATTTATCCACTTTTAAGCCTGCTAACACCACTAACACCTCCTCCCACAGTCCCCATTACTACTTTCTATACGTACATCATCCTTCTCCATAGTTAACACAGATGCAAAATACTCATTTAATACCTCACCTACATCTTTCAGCTCCACACACTGATGACTCCCCAACGCCCTGCACTTTCTATACTCCTACATAGATAGATAGAACATTACAGCGCAGTACAGGCCCTTCGGCCCTCGATGTTGCGCCGTCCTGTGAAACCCCTCTAAAGTCCCTCTACACTATTCCCTTATCGTCCATATGCCTATCTAATGACCATTTGAATGCGTTTAGTCATGCATCCACTGCTTTGAGCCCCCTGCATCTGCCATAAGCCTCCCTTTTTTTCCTTATCCAATCCTGCATATCTCCTGACATCCAGGGTCCTCTGGATTCTTTGGTCGCACCCTTTACCTTTACGGGAACATGTTGTACACTCTCCATTTCCTTTTTGAATGACTAATAGAATAGAATCATAGAATACCTAAAGTGCAGAAGGAGGCTCCTCGAGTCTGCATCAACCCTCCAAAAGAGCACCCAACCTACGCCCACTCCCCTGCCCCATCTCAATAACCCCACCTAACATGGCCACCAAGGGGCAATATAGAATGGCCAATCCACCTAACCTGCACATCTTTTGACTGTGGGAGGAAACCGGAGCACCCGGAGGAAACCCATAAACATGAGAAGAAAGTGCAAACTCCATACAATGACCCAAGGCCGGAATTGAACCCTTGCGATCTGAGGCAGCAGTGCTAACCACGTGCCAACCCTCCCCTACTTTGATGTGGATTTTCTTAAAGTAGCTGCTCTCAGTCCACTTTGGCCAGGTCCTGTCTTATCCTATTAAAATCGGCCTTCTCCAAATTCAGAACCATTGGGCGGGATTCTCCGCCCAATACTCAGTTTTGCCAGCGCCTGACGGCGTGGGGCTGCCTCACAATGGGAAACCCATTGACCGGTTGGCCTAACGGAGAATCCCATGGAGTGGAGGCTGAAAAGTGGCGTGGCAGGGCGGACAATCCAGCTCATTATTTCTGGTCCATCATTGTCCTTTTCCATAACTACCTTAAATCTTACCGCGTAATGGTCACTTTCACCGAAATGCTCCCCCATTGACAATTCTACTGCCTGCCTGGCTTCATTCCCTAAAATTAGGTTCAGTACAGACCCTCTTTTATAAGACCTCCTACATGCTGGCTCAAAAAGCTCTCCTGGGTGCACTTTAAGAATTCTGCCCAATTATGCCTTTTACCCTCTGCCTATCCCAAATAATATTGGGGAAGTTAAATCCCCTACTATTAATACCCTATTGTTTTTACACTTCTGTGTTTTTCAAATATATCTGCTCTTCTTTCTCTCCTTGACTGGTAAGGGGCCAGTAGTACACTTCGAGCAATGCGATTGCCCCCTTTTTTATTTTTATGTTCTACTCATATGGCCTCAATTGAGGAGCCTTCTAAGATATCATTCCTCCTCGCTGCAGTAATTGACTCCTTTATCAATATTGTGACCTCCATCCCTTTGAAGATTCTATACCCAAGATTGAGCTGCCAGTCCTGCCTTTCCCTGAACTATTTCTGTGTGATAGCAATAATATTATATCCCATGCGTTAATCAATACCCTCATCTTTTACCCATAAGACGCCTTGCATTAAAATAAATCCCACCCAGCTGTGCCTTATTCCTTTGCCTTAACATGTCTATCTTTGATCTGTCTTCCAGACTACCTTGGCTTTTTCTCTATATTAGGCTGTGCATCACCCGCTATTGTACCTTCACTCCGTAACCCACCCTCCAGTCATATTAGTTTACCCCCCCCCCCCCAAAAAACGGTACCATCTCTTTAGCCATGCATTGATCTATCCTCCTATTCCTATACTCAGTAGCACATGGCACCGGGTGCAATCCAGAGATTACGTACAACCTTCGAGGTCCTGCTTTTCTTAGCTACTGAGCTACTAAGTAATCTGCTACTTAGCTCCCTAAATTCTTACTGGCGGACCTCATCTCTCTTTCTACCTATGTCGTTGGTACCAATGTAAACCACAACTACTGACTGTTCACCCTCTACTTCAGAATGCCCTGCAGCCACTAAGTGACATCCTTGATCCTGTCAAGAGGGAGGCAACACACCATCCTAGAGTCACATCTGCGACCGCAGAAACGCCTGCCTGCACCCCTCACTATCGATGGTCCTACCACTATTGCTCTTCCACTTTTACTCCTCCCTCTTGTGCAGCTGAGCTACCCACAGTGCTGTGAATTTAGCTCTGGCTGCATTCCCAGAGGAACCGTCACTCTCACTGTTTTCTAACACAGAAAAAAACGGTTCTTGAGTGAGCTGCACTGTGGGGCTTTCCTGACAACTTGTCTGTGTCCTCTTCTTTTGACTGGTGGTCATCCATTCCCTCTCTGACTGCAGTCCCTTCAACTACAGGGTGACCATATCTAAAAACGTGCCGATGTGCCTCTAGCAGACACTAAAGCTCCAAAACTCGGCTGTCAAGCTGGTCAAGCCAGTGGCATGTCCTGCAAATATGGTCATCCAGTCTGCACGGTGTGTCTAAGCATTCCCACGAGATTGAACTGCGAAACATGGGATTGAGCTCCCCAGTCATACTGTAGGAAACGCTGGTTAGGCCACAGCTGGACGATTGTGTGCAGTTCTGGTCACCATGCTTTAGGAAGGAAACAATTGCACTAGAGAAGGTGCATTGGAAATTCACCAGGTATGTGGCCTGGGCTAGAACGTTTCAGCTGCTAAGAGAGACTGGATAGGCTGGGGTTGTTTTCCTTGGAGCAGAGGAGCCTGAGGGGAACCTGATTGAGGTATATAAGATAACGAGGGTCATAGATAGGGTGGACAGGAAGGAACTTGTCTCTTTAGCGGAGGGGTCACTAACTGGAGGCATAGGTTTAAGGTCAGGGGCTGGAGGTTTAGAGAGGATATGAGGTAAAACGTATTCACCAAGAGGGTAATGGGGATCTGGAACAAATGCCTGAAAGGGTGGTAGAGGCTGAACCTTCACAACATTTAAGCAGCATTTAGATGAGCACTTGAAATGCCATAGCACACAATGCCACGGACTAAATGCTGGAAAATGAGATTAAAGCAGGTAGGTGCTTGATTCTACAACTCATCCACTTCATCCTGGATCACAAAGTTTTCACCTTCAACAACAAGTTCATCATTCGGACAGACGGAACAGCCGTGGGGACCACATTCACACCTCAATACGCCAACATCTTCATGCACAAGTTCGAACAAGACCTCTTCACCGCACAGGACCTTCAACCGCGCTATACACCCGATACATCGCTGAAATGTTTTTCCTTTGGACCCACATCGAAGAATCACTGAAACAACGACACAATAACATCCATAAATTCCATCCCACCATCAGATTCACCATGGAGTACTCTCCACAATCGGTTGCATTCTTGGACACACACATCTCCATCAAGGATGGTCACCTCAGCACTTCACATTATTGTAAGCCCACGGATAACCTCATGATGCTCCACTTCTCCAGCTTCCACCCTAAACACATTAAAGAAGCCATCCCCTCTGGACTAGCCCTCCGTATACACACGATCTGCTCAGACGAGAAGGAGCTGCATGAAAGGTGTGCTGTTGGGTAATTTGGACATTCTGAATTCTCCCTCTGCGTACCCGACAGGCGCCAGAATGTGGCGATTAGGGGATTTTCACAGTAACTTCATTGTGGTGTTAATATAAGCCTACTTGTGACAATAATAAAGATTATGATTATTACATGCCATTTGCCTTCCTAAGTGCTTGCATGTCAATTGCAAGTTAATTTTGAGTTCCTTGTATAATTACACCCGAGACTCTGAACATCGAAATTCACAAGTTTCACATCTTTTGAAAAATTCTGCTTTTTTTCTTGAAAACAGCACATGATCATAGAGCAGCTCATGCTAGAGCCAACCAGCGTACAGGCTATGCTAGATCTGGTAAAGTGAAATGAGACAGGATTAATTAATGACCTCATAGCATAGATGCCCGAGGCAGCTGCAATGATAACTTGACTGAATTTTGCATTCAGTTTGAGGGAGAGAAGGATTGGTCTAACACTAGTGTTTAAAACTTAAATAAGGGCTTCTAAGAGGGTATGAAGTCAGAGCTGGCTAAAGTGAATTAGGAAATTAGATTAGTGACAGACATTTAAGGAGACATTTTGTACCCCTCAGCAATGATTCTTTCTCATCGGAATGTAAGACTCTCTGGGAAGGACGTAACTAAAGAATTTACAATTCTACAAAGATTAGTGGCAGAATAAAAAACAGCAAAGGATGGCTAAAACAAAATAAAGACGAGAGAATGCTAGCTAGAAATATAAAAACACACAGTAAAAGTTTCTACATACATTTAAAAAGGAACAGAATAGGTAAAGAGAAGGATGTTCCTCCACAGAGTGAATCTTGGGAGTTAATTTTTAAAAATAAATAAATTTAGAGTACCCAATTATTTTTTTTTCTAATTATGGGGCAATTTAGCATGGCCAATCTACCTAATCTGAACATCTTTGGGTTGTGGGGGTGAAACCCAAGCAGTCATGGGGAGAATGTGCAAAATCGAGCCTTGGAATTAATAATGGAAAATAGGGAAATGGCAGATGAAGTGATCAGGTATTTTGCATTTGTCTTCACTATAGAGATTGCAAATAACATCCCAGAAATAAGTATGCATCAAGAGGTGAAAGGAAGAGATGAACAATCATCAGGAAAAGAATATTGAGAAAACTATTAGAAAAAGTCCCCAAATCCTAGAGTCCTAAAATAAGTAGCTGCTAAGATAGTAGGCATTGTTTGCAAAGTTCCACAGATTCTGGAAAAGACCCATCAGATTGGAAAAGCGCAAATGCAACTCCTCTATTCAAGATAGGAGGGAGAAAGGAAGCTAGAAACTACGTCAGTTAGCAAAACATCTGTCAAAGAGACAATGCTGGAATCTATTCTGAAAGTGTTTGTTGGCAGGGCATTTAGAAAATCTAATTGCAAGCAGAGTCAATGTGGTTTTATGAAAGGAAAATAGTGTTTGACTAATTATTTCAAAAATCAATTTTGGAATGTTAAGAAAATTAATGCTGCTCTTACAACCGTAAAAAGGTGTCACTCAGACACTGATTTTCATAGTATCAATAACTTAACCCTACGTCAAACCTCTTAATTGTTCAAATATAATCTTACAGACATTGAATAAAACAGATCAAAGAAAGAATAACTTATTACAACTTCATAAAGATGTAAATCAATCAAAGAAACAGTACCCCCCACCCCGTCAGGTTGTCTAAACAGTTCCCCGCTGAGCTGATACATCAGAGTGTCTTGGAACTCCGCCAAGTATTTGTAATAATGAGGCCAAACTGACTCAAGAGAGAACCCTCCATGACTCAAACGTCTTGAAAGGGAAGACGAAGAGCTTCTTGCTCTTATCTTTGTCTGTGATGCAGAGTCCTGAATGACTCTGGAGACAAAAAGAAGAACATCCTGAAGACACTTCTGGATACCAAGAAAGGAGGACTTCCCTACTAGGGGTATGGATCTCATTTTCTGCATGTAGTGGTATCAATTCCACAATTTCTTCAGCATGAGACTGCTCCACTGCAGACAATGGGATTGCGGAGTCAGCAGGAGAAAAGTAAGATTGCGCCTTCATCAACAATGGATTAAACTCAATCTATAGGAAGTTCCTGCATAGTACTCTGGTTTTCAAACTTGCTTGGAAGTTCAACATCTGCACTGGGGGTTGTTACTACAACAGTCTCAGTAGTAACAGGAAAGATGGTTAATGTCAGTCCTTCTTCAGGTAGTTACTCTGTAGCCAACACTTTCGTCTGAGGTTGTGGCATTATCTTAGATGTGGTACAGTACATACACTCCATGATGCCAAAATGCTCTCTTAATTTTGTTTTACTATTTCTATTGAATGATTTCTTGTCAGTGTCTTAGTAATGCGTGTGACTGCTCATGACTGGGTTTTTAGTTCAGCATTCTCGTTAGTTCAGCGTTCTCGTTATAGGGTTAAATCCTTCTTGGTTTGCAAGGGATACAACACCACCTTATCGAATCTGCCGACTACAAATTGGTCGCGGATTAACCTTAGTTTAAGGCACCGTAGTCACTGACTAGTTTGTATAGGATGTTAATCAATGAATTAATCAATTCACGCCTTTCTCTGCCTCCTTTAGTTGAATCTTGACCGTTCGGTGATTAGATTCTTTTTAGTGCTGAAATAATTATCAAAAGCCCTCAATACCTCCTCGTATGACGCTGGGGTCTCCTCAACTCCCATGTCTCACCACAGCATCACCAACTATGCCTGCAACTGTACACAGAGGATGTTCCGCAGCAGAACTCAACATATTGAAAGGACTGTGGAAGGGGTAATGGGTGTTCAATGGCTGTAGACATTGTGAGTGGTTCACTCACTGCCCACTACAAAGATGTCTCTTATTTTTGTTTTCTGTCAAGTTCTTCCTAGGTTTAAACCCATGCATTATCAATCTGTGGCCTCAGTTTTCTTAAAATGTTGCCTCCAGCATTGCTACTATGGTCTGGCTTGTTGTCCTTTAATTGTGTTGTCTTCTAGCTTGCTGAGGTGTCTCTTACTCTATGAGTTACTTTTAAACAGTCAGTAATAAATTTTTCTTGATACTATTAATTTGCAACTATTTGCACAAGATCACATAGTAAGTATGCTATATTCTGGATGCAGACTATTCTATTTCTTACTCCCTTGAAGTGTCTTGGCCATCTGACCCTGATGTCATGTTTACATCATCATTAACATCATTTGTTGCACCATTTGTTATTAACATCTTACTGTACAAGCACTCCACTGATTGCTTTTTATGCTGATATTAAAGAATAAAATGACTAATCACTGAGTGATTTTGTTACTACTCAAGTGAACAAGACATTTTAGTAACAATTACGCCAACTTGGGCCATTGGATTCAGCCAAAGCAGTGTTCTTATAGAAGGGTAATTCTTCTAAGTTTCTCTTGATGTTTCGGAAAAAATACATCATTTTTTTAAAGACTCAGAAAACCCCAACAAACTGTATAGCCCTACAATGAATAGTGGTTACTGTACGAAAATAAGCAGACAAGGTATTTTAACTTCACTACTGACCTTTGAATATCAGACGGAAGTAGGCCCAACCAACCAATAATGGGAACAGTCAGACTGTGAGCATCAAAGGACATTGACTGATATGTAAAGAGAAGAAAACTGTATAAATATTTCTTCACCAAACATTTGTCTTGAGTGAATTTGGTTACATGAGGAAAGTGCAGTATGGCAGGTTAGTCAAGTGGGCAGAAAATCAGCATACAAATCAGTTTGGAAAAAGAATAAGAAAATGAAATATATTCTAAAACATTGCGAATGTAATAGAGGAGCAGAGATTTCTCATGAGTGTAAATACAGAGATTTATAAAGTGAAGACAAGAGGTAGAAGGATCATAAAAACACATGTGGGCTTCAGTTTTTTTTTTAAGAGCTTCTGAAAATAAGATTTATGAGGTGATACTGATTTTCAATGGAACTTGGTTGGGCGAGTTAGAATATTATACCATGATGAGAGGATATAGCTATGAAGAGATGGTTGAAGAACAGGAAACTTTCTGTGGTACAGAGAAAGTTAAGAAATCTTAAGTGCTTTTCAAAACTGACAGGATTTGAGAAGGTAAATGTTGCAAAGATGTTTCTGGTTTGAGAATAGGTAACAAGGACACACAGACTAAGAGTTATCAATAGAAGAATGAAGAAGTTAAAACTGGTTTCACGAAGATCATTGTTGAAACATAGTATGTATTCCCTCAAGTGGTGCATCAATACAGAGAAAATGGAGTTCCACTCCCAATGCAAGTGGTTCCTGCTTGCACAAATCCCAACATTATTTTTACTGCCAGCCACTCGTATGGAAAATGGCGTGGGTCGCAACCAGCTGACAATGGAAGTGATAAGACGGCATATTCAGAAAGGTTGAGAAGTTGAAGGAGTTAGGTGGAGTTTGGAAGCTTTGCAAAGCATGTCAGCTCAGTGCAGTCATGAAAACAGCAGGAGGGCCCTCAAGTCAGGAAAGGTTTGTTAGCTTTGGAAGTAAAGATACTTCTGCATTACCTCAACTGGAAAAACCTGAGGGAAGGTCCTGAATCTACACCAGCGAGGGGGTCAGGAGGCAGGGGTGTGGTTCCTGAACACACAGGCTCAGCAAAGTTGTTCCACCAACAAGGCATCAGTCCCTAGAAGCTTCACCCATCTATCCTCCAAGAAGTCTGCAACTGATCATGGGTGCAGGAGGTTCAGGGGAAAAATGATGGTCTGAAATGCACTGCGCCTGGGAGGGTGGTAGAGGCGGGTTGCCTCACACCTTCCAAAAAATATCGGGATGAGCAGTTGGCACGTCATAACATTCAAGGCTATGGGCCAAGTGCTGACAAATGGGATTTGGTAGGCAGGTTAGGTGTTTTTCATGTGTCGTTGCAGACTCCATGGGCCGTCCCGTCAGAGAGAGGTTCGCCATTGTTGTATGAGTGCACGCATTTTTATAAATTCATTTTGTATTCGTTCATGGACCCATCCCTAATTGCCCTTGAGGCAGCTTTAGGAGTCAACCACATTGCTGTGGTCTGGAGTCACATGTAGGCCAGACAGGTAAGGATGGCAGATTTCCTTCCCTAAAGGACATTAGTGAAGCATATGTTTTACGACAATGGTTTCACTGTCATCAATGGCCGCCTGGCATGGGATCTCCACAATTGGAAGCACGAGGCTCGAAAGTGGGTTTAATTGTGAATCATTATGTTAGGATTTTTTACACTGCTTTCAGTTCAGGTTTTAAATTGTTTAATAACCAATTCAGTGACATTTCTTTCAGTCATTTTTTCATAATTAAACAAATTGGATACAAATGAAGTAAATGTACTCCTACACATGGGAACAAGTTCAAATTACATTTCCGATATTGCATATTTGCTGATTTTGCAGCCACTTTGATAACGATTTCACTCAATATTTTCCATATTTGGACATTCTGTAGTTCAGATATAAATTTACAATTTTGAAAATTTCAAATAAACATACTGACCATTGACCCATACTTGTAGATGCACATGATTTCAATACCTGAAAGCAGGAACAAAACACATTTATTTCAGCAGGTCAAGCACCATCTGGTAGAGAGAACATAAGAATGGATCAAAAGTCACAAGTTTTGTTTGTTTGTTATTTATAGCACAGAAGGAGGCCATTCGGCCCATCATGTCTGCTCTGTCTCCCAAAAGAGCTACCTAGCTAATTCCATTTGAAAAAATTAAATGAAAATCGCTTATTGTCACGAGTAGGCTTCAATGAAGTTACTGTGAAAAGCCCCTAGTCGCCACATTCCGGCGCCTGTTCGGGGAGGCTGTTACGGGTTTTCCAGCCCTATCTCCGTAACACTCTAAATTAATCACTTTCAAATGTGTATCCAGCTCCAATTTGAAACCTCCTATAAAATCCACCTCCACCAGTCTCCCAGGCAGCGCATTCCAAACCCAACAACTCTCTGAGTAAAGCAGTTTCTTCTCATCTCACTCCTAGCTCTCTTGCTGACCATCTTGAACTTGTAACCCTTAGTCACTCACTCACCAACTAGTGGAAACAGAATATTGTTCTTTACCCTGTCAAAATTGTTCAGAATTTTGGACACCTCAATAACGTTGCCTCTTAATCTTCTCTGCTCCAAGGAGAACAAGCCCAATTTCTCCAATCTTTCCTTGCATCTAAAATTCCTCATTCCTGGTATAATTCTAGGAAATCTCCTCTGCACTCTCTCCAGGGCTTTAACATCCTTTTCTTAAATAAAGTGCGCAGAACTAAACACAATGGGCGCGATTCTCCGACCCCCCGCCAGGCCGGAGAATCGCCGGGGGGGGGGGGGGGGGGGGGAGATGACGTGAATTTTTCGGCGGGGGGCGGGAATCACGTCGCGCCGGTTGGGGGCCATTGGCAGTGTCCCTGCGGTGATCCTCCTCTCCGCGCTGGGCCGAGAGCCCCCCATTTTCGGCCAGTCCCGCCGGCGTAAATCAAACAAGGTCCTTACCGGCTGGACCTGGCTCTGCAGAGTCCTCAGGGGGTGCGGGGGAATCTGGCCCCCGGGGGGAGGGGTGGGGCTCCCCACAGTGGCCTGGCTAGCGATCGGGGCCCACCAATCCGCGGGCGGGCCTGTGCCGTGGCGGCACTCTTTCCCTCCGCGCCGGCTGCTGTAACGGTCTTCCATGGCCGGCGCAGATAAGAACCCCCCAGCGCATGTGCTGGGATCACGCCAGCACATGCTGGCGCTCACGCATGCCCTTTGGCAGCGGTTGGTGCGGCACCAACCCCTCTGGCGCAGGCTGGTGCGGCGCCAAAGCTGCCGGCGCCAGCCTAGCCCCTGAAGGTGTGGAGGATTCCGCCACTCTTTAGCTCTGGTACGGCCCGCCTGCCGGATTCCAATATTTTAAATGTGGTCTGACCAGTGATTTGTGGAGGTGTAGCATCACTTCCTTGTTTTTATACTCTCTGCCTCTAATTATAAACCCAAGTTGTTAAACTTGCCTGGCCATCTTCAGAGAATTATACATTTGACCCCAACGTCCCTCTGCCCCTGTACTTCCCTCAAAAAAGTGTACCATTCAGCCCATATTGTCTCTCCGTATTTCTTCTACCAAAGTGCATTACCTCACATTTTGCTGCATTGAAGTTCATCTGCCATGTGTCTGCCCATTTGGCCAACGTCCATCTGAATTTGCTCAGTGTCACCCTCACAATTCACTATTCCCCTAGCTTAGTATTATCAGCAAATTTAAAGATTTTGCCTTCAGCACCTCCTCAAAATCATTCATATAAATCTGAAAAAGCAAGAGTCGCAACGCTGAGTACAGAAAACACCACTTTCAACAACTCTCCAGTCAGAGAAATACCCATCTATACTTACCCTGTTTGCTATCTCTTAGCCAACTTCTAATCCATGAGACCAAGGACCCATCAATCCCAAACATTTTTAATTTGCTCACCAACCTGCCAGATGGCACTGCATCAAATGTTTTCTGAAAGTCCAAATATACAACATCCATAACACTATCTTAGTATTGAGGTGTGTCACCTCATCAAGGAACTCAATTAAATTTGTCAGACATGACCTGTCCTTGGCAAAGCCATGTTGACTATCTAGTATTAACTTCTTTTTCTCTAACTGTATATTTATCTCATCCCATATTATGGCCTCCATCAGTTTTTCCACTGTTGATGTCAAGTTGACAGGTCTGTAAGTTTCCTGGGTTATCCTTTGTCCCTTTCTTAAACATGATGTGGCGATACCGGCTTTGGACTGGGGTGGGCACAATAAGAAGTCTTACAACACCAGGTTAAAGTCCAACAGATTTCTTAAACAGCGTCACATTTGCAATCCTCGAGTCCCCCGGGACTAATACTGTGTTCAGAGAGGCCTGGAAAAATTCTGTCAACGACTCCGCAACATGCTCCCTTAACTTTGTCAGCAATCCCATCCCATCCGGGCTTGGTGACTTCTCTACCTGGGGTGCTACCAGTCTTTATAGCACCTTTTCTTTATCTATCACTATACTGCTCAGTTGCTCAACACCCACATTTTCAAATGGGCCATTGTCACCATCTTGTATCTTGATAAAGACAGAAGCAAAGTACTCATTTTGTACCTCTACCATACCCTCTGCTTCAGTAACCAGCTTACCCTGCTTGTCCCTTATGGGCCCCACTCTATCCTTCACTAATCTTTTACCATTAATATGAAAGGTTGAGGGAAATTTTATGGGGGCAATGGGGGATCTCGTCAGGGGACTTAACTTGATGATCAGCCATGATCATAACCAATGGCGGAGCAGGCTCCAAGGATCAAATGGCCTCCTCCTGCTTCTATTATCTGTGTTTCATGGAGTGCGGGTCACAGGATGGGGACCGAGTGGGTCGGTAGCCAGTGTTGGGAGATTGCTTCCAGCAACACCCTCTTCCCAATGCCAGATCCTTTGATCAGACACTGATTGACTGAACAAAGGACTCCTCCTGAAAGATCACAAGCAATCTGCACAGATGTGCTTGTTGTGTTCCCCATGTGATGACAGGCACACCCACTGCTGAATTAATACCAGTGGTGAAGGGGCCCTTATTCTGCATTAATTGCCTTTTTAGGGCCTCAAATAGCAGCGTGGGGGAGAGGGAATGCACGGACATTCCACTACAGCGTTTATTAGGTGAAGGCGGAATGGTAGTGGGGTCTCTATCTGATTAAATGCCCCAGTTCCAAAATGTGCACAGTGGAGAGAACAGAATACAACCCGTTAACTCTTTTCCTCTCCAAGGCTGCCTGATCTGGCTTGCTGAGTACTTTCAGCTTATATTTCAGATTTCAAGCATCTGTAGTAACTGTACTTTGCTCTTACACAAGCCTTGGATAGGTTTTGTCCATATAATAATTCATAAGGAAGCTGTCGTTAACAAAGGTGAGTTTATTACATTTTTACACAAGGCTGCATAAAGCAGGATCTCACTCCCAGTGCAATCCTAGCTGGGAGGATTTTTACACTAGGCCATGAGTTGGGCCTGCTTTTATATCTTGTTCCTAATGAGCCCCAGGTTAGCCTACCTTGGGAGCTTGTACTCCATGAGTTCCACAGGGAGATCAATGATTGTTTCCCCATTGTCCTCGTGGGGTTATAACACCCCTCCCCCCAGAGTCTGAAAGTCCCCCATCAGCTGTTAATCCGTTTTGTTCTCTTGTTGACCAATATTAATTCCTCGATCAACGTCATAAAAAAGATTATCTGGACATTATAAAACTCTGCTCTTTGTAATAGTTTGCTGTGTACAAATTGGCTGCTGCGTTTCCTACAACTACACTTCAAAAATATTTAATTGCATGTAAAGCGCTTTTCTGTTGTTGTATCGAAATGCAAGTCTTTCTTTTCCCATCTATATAAAAGGGAATCAATTATCTCTATTGTGCTTCTACCAGATTTCTTAGACAGTGTCCTAAGGGAAAATCAGTTATCATTAGGCATTCAGCACATTGCTTCTGCACATTATACTTGCTTTATCATTGACATACAGCTGATCATTAAATAGCTAAGCAGGTAAACCTCCCTTCTCCAGCCTAGTCATGATGACGCAATACCTTCAGGAGAACAGGAGAGAAAGGTTAAGGTAAAAGTTTGGAAAAAATAAACAACTGAATTAATTTGAATCGGGTATAATTTACTAAGGGGCAGCACAGTAGCCTGGTGGTTAGCATAAATGCTTCACAGCTCCAGGGTCCCAGGTTCAATTCCCGGCTGGGTCACTGTCTGTGCGGAGTCTGCACGTCCTCCCCGTGTGTGCGTGGGTTTCCTCCGGGTGCTCCGGTTTCCTCCCACAGTCCAAAGATGTGCGGGTTACGTGGATTGGCCATGCTAAATTGCCCGTAGTGTCCTAAAAAAAAAGTAAGGTTAAAGGGGGGGGGGTTGTTGGGTTACGGGTATAGGGTGGATACGTGGGTTTGAGTAGGGTGATCATTGCTCGGCACAACATCGAGGGCCGAAGGGCCTGTTCTGTGCTGTACTGTTCTATGTACTCAGAAACAGTAATTACCATGTGGGTCAGCATCCATAAGGGCAAAAACTGGGATGTGCAGCACGTCCCACAGTTTCCGGAGCATCAATCTGGTGTTTAGATCTGGTACTCCTTTACCCTGAAAATCAGTCAAGATAATAGAATGTGAAAAAGACAAAAACATATAAATACATCTCATTGAATGATTTGGCTAACATCCTTTCAAGCAATTTACGTGTCATTATCCTTTTCTGGTTGATTTTGTGATTCACTACATTATCCTTGTTTTCATTAAAATAATGGATGTCAATGATGGGGACTGAAAGTCTGCCTTATTATCCCTCGTGTCAGCATCAAGAGCCTCGATCATGTACCATAACTCAACAGTAAGATTTCCCCTGCATTTAAAAAAAACACCACTGTTTAGCAAATCCACATTAAGCTTAAAAATGAATAGTAGGAGTTTGTGCTTTTTAAAAATGTGGTCGGGGCAGTGGGTGTTGCTAACTGGGCCAGCATTTGTTATTCAGCCTTAATTGCCCTTGAACTGAGTGGCCTGCTAAGTCGTTTCAGAGTCAACCACATTGCTGTGGACAGCAGATTTCCCTAAAGGACAGCAGTGAACCAAATGGGTTTTTAAACATGAATCGACAATGGTTTCATGGTCACCATTAGAACTTTGAATTCCAGGTTTTTAAATGATTGAGTTCAAATTCCACCATCTGCCGAATTCAAACCCAGGTCCCCAGAGCATTACCCTCGGTCTCTGGATGACTAGCCCAGTGACAATACCATAGTGTCATTGCCCTCCCTTAGTTCATGCTTATGAGCAGTTCGGTTCAGGCCATCCAAACACATTTTGTATTGAAACTCGTATTGCCACAAATGGCAAGAAACTTTCATGCCATTAGTTAGCGTCAGACTGCATCCACATTCGAAAGGGGGAAAAGGCAGTCTGCCATTGTGCCATCCAGAACAACTGAGTATGTAACTCCTTCCTGTTACAAGTTTCCTCCTCCTTTCTGCTGCTGCCTCCATTTATAACAGATAATCTACACAATAGACTCACCTAATGTGGTGGTATGATTAGCATAGCTGCCTGCCATTGGTGCAGAACACCGGCTTACCATTGGCCCTGGTCGGTCATGTGCCTCTTGACCGGTTGGTTGAGACCAGTCATGTGACGGCTCCCCGATTGGTCGAGAGGCTGAGTTAACCCCACCTCCAGGGCGGGTATAAATACCCAGTACTCCCGGCGGTCGTCCTTCTACTGTAATCGACCGCAGGGCTAACATCTAGCAGATTACAGCCATACTTTTGTCCAGCAACTCGTCTCGCATTCAATTGATGGTACATCACCTATTTCTAATCAGTGGATGTGGATACTGGAAGGACAGCCCTTGACATAATAATTATATATGAAATCCTGGATCAAGTAGGTTTTCATTGATAGGATAACTGACCAGTGTTATGGGCCAGGGCTACCTCTGGGCTACTATCGCCCAACTACGTCCTACCCAGAAAACTCTAATCTCAACAATTACCACCTTATTTTAAAAAAAAAATCATGTAATTCATTATAGATTGTAATGTAATAATCTTTATTATCACAAGTAGGCTTACATTAACACTGCAATGAAGTTACTGTGAAAAGCCCTAGTCGCCACATTCTGGCGCCTGTTCGGGTGTGAGGGAGAATTCAGAATATCCAATTCACCTAACAGCACCTCTTCCGGGACTTGTGGGAGGAAATCGGAGTCCCCGGAGGAAACCCATTCAGACACAGGGAGAACGTACACATTGAAATTGTTATGTTGACATTTTAATAAAACTGACCTCAAGGTAAGGTGAGCAAGGCACTGTACTTTCAGGACAAAGTGTTTCCAATCATCAGCACTGCCCAGTTATCCGTTCATTGATGCTTAATTTGGGTTCCATCAGAATCACTCGATTCAAACATATATACATGAGCTGAATTACAGAGGTAAGATTGACTGCTCCTAACTTCAAGTACATAACTTGGTGTGGCACAGAGTCCTAGCAAAACTGAAGTCAATAACGATATGGAATTAGCAAATACATTTCAATTGATAATTGTGAGGTATTATATTTTGGTAGGAAGTATAAGGAGGTCACATATGCTTGGATAATTGGTGCATAAACGAGGTAGGGCAAAGGGAACCAGGCACACAAATGCACTGTCTCTAAATTAAGTTACATAGGTTGATAAGGCTATTTGAATAAGCAAAACAAGCACTGGGTTTTATTTCCAGCGGGATGGAATTGTATAGCAAAAAGGTTGCCAGCTGGAGAGTCAGAAGGAGCCCAAGTTAGCTCTTTTAGACAAGGGCTGCAGAATGAAGTGCCACTCGGGCACTTCTCTTCCCCAGAAAGCAGTGGGGGCTGGGTCATTGAATTTATTCAAGGCAGAGTTAGACAGATTTTTGATAAACAAGGGAGTCCAGGTATGGGGGAAAGACCGCAAACTGGAGATAAGGCCATAACCAGATCAGCCATAATCTAATTTCTTTTTCTTTTTTTAAATAAATTTAGAGTACCCAATTCATTTTTTCCATTTAAGGGGCAATTTAGTGTGGACAATCAACCGAGCCTGCACATCTTTGGGTTGTGGGGGCGCAAACGGGGAGAATGTGCAAACTCCACCCGGACAGTGACCCAGTGCCGGGATCGAACCTGGGACCTCGGTGCTGTGAGGCAGGAGTGCTAACCACTGCCACCGTGCTGCCTTTGCCATGATCTCATTTAATGGCGGTACACGGTCAAAGGGCCACAAATGGCCTACTCCTGCTCCACTGTTAGAAGCAGTTATCTGTTGGCTGATTGGAGGATTTCATCATCGTAAACTTCATTGTAGTCTGCATTGTATTGGCCCTCCATCTCAGTCAGTCAGGACCAACGCTATTATCCTATTCCGTCAGATTTTTGACAACGCTACTGTAAGATTCAAAGATCTTCGATGGCCTGCCATTAGACGTTTCAGATCTGCATATTTCAGAGGCATTGCCTCAACGCATTCATTGATCTAACTCAGAATACAACTTTGGGAGCTGCAAAAATTGAGTTCCTACCTCTTGTTCCACTTGTTAAACAGGAGAATGTGAACCTATTTATTTTCTCCAGTTCTGTGCGTAAGCAAAGGTGTCTTTGAATTATTTTTAAAGTGGGTTGTGACGTGTTTCCCCAAGCCCTTAGATTGTGTAATCCAATTTAATAATAACTCACAGTAAATATGTGTTATTATTAACTTATAAGGTTAGTTTATTCACATTCAAACCTGGAGGGTAAGTGCTTACAAGCACACACACACATACAGTAAGGATGTATAGAAAAGAGGAAGATTTACAGCTATGGGCAACAAAGATAAAGGAACCACCAAAATGAATATTAGTTCAAGTGATTTCTAGAGTCCAAGAACGCAAAGTCGAAAGGATATTTCCTTTGTGGATGCATTTCTGATCGGAAATAGCAACATGATTAATTCTGAAACAAAGGACTTTGCAGCATGATGAGCTTTCTGTGCTTAGGCCACTTGGCAGGCATTGATCTGAGACTTTAAAAATCAAGTAGGTTTCGGGGAGTTGACAGATGATGGCCAGTGCTTGGTTAGCTGGGCTGCTCGAGATCTTTCCAGTCAGTGTTAAAACAGCATCTGAGGTTTTCTCAATTCTCAAAGGAATATAGAGGTTTCAAAATGGTCACTCAAGTTATGTGACCTTCTTACTCAAATGATTTCAAATGGGATGTTTATCTTGTATCTGGAACTGGCTTTGGTTTCAGGACTGTTAGTGTCTCTTAGTTTTTGAAAGAGTTACTATCCATGTTGAAGTGCTTGTGTCAGGAAGCCATTGACTAGACAGACCTTCTGACTCCACTGGAAATGTAAATTTATCAGAATGCAAATGATGGCCAATGACCCCCTCAATGGTCCTCTACTGAAAAGGACCCAGACAGTCCAAGGTGTGAGACGCCTATTAACAACTCTGCAGCCACAGTGCGTCAATATCTCCTGGTTTGAGATTCCACAATGATGAGCTCTTGTAACACTTGTTGGTAGCTTCTAAAACAAAGGACCAATCCTGTGGCCATATGGCTTGTAACAACCATCTTTTTGACTCAACAGAAGTCCATTTAAAAAAAGCAGAAACTAATTAACTTTTGATGCACATATTTTAAATTTCTATTCATGTCTTATTGACACAAGTCTGCATCCATTTTCCGAGTATTTTGAGACGAGCCATAACATACTGTGGAAGCCCAGGGCTCCAATTGTATGTGTTTGTGTGACAGTCAGTTAGTAAAACAACATTACATGACAATATGCTGGCCATGAGCTCGAGAGAAGCTTCCGACTTTATCATCTCTCACTCTTTCATCATTACTCAGTCCGTCGAAAGTTTTTTGATCTCATAGTGAAGGAATAAGATTGTTTTGGGTCATCATTCATGTACTTTTCTCTGACTGGACCCCATCCATCCCTGCAAGCACGGTCAACATTGTAAGTACATTGAAAGCTTCTGTTGTGCATAACAGTAATGTTGGTTGACTTCCGCAGATCGCTTTGCAGGTCTTCTATCTTTTCCTTAATATCCTTCTACAAGCTGGGATTTCCACCAATGGCAGAAAATATTTTTGTTGTTCCCTCACATACATAGAACATTACAGCACAGTACGGGCCCTTCGGCCCTCGATGTTGCGCCGACCTGTGAAACCATCTGAAGCCTATCTGACCTACACTATTCCATTTTCATCCATATGTCTGTCCAGTGACCACTTAAATGCCCTTAAAGTTGGCGAGTCTACTACTGTTGCAGGCAGGGCACACCCCGACTACTCTCTGAGTAAAGAAACTGCCTCTGACATCTGTCCTATATCTACCACCCCTCAATTTAAAGCTATGTCCCCTCGTGTTGGTCATCACCATCCGAGGAAAGAGACTCTCACTGTCCACCCTATCTAACCCTCTGACTATCTTATATGTCTCTATTAAGTCACCTCTCAGCCTTCTCCTCTCTAACGAGAACAACCTCAAGTCCCTGAGCCTTTCCTCGTAAGACCTTCCCTCCATACCAGGCAACATCCTAGTAAATCTCCTCTGAACCCTTTCCAAAGCTTCCACATCCTTCCTATAATGTGGTGACCAGAACTGCACGCAGTACTCCAGGAGCGGCCGCACCAGAGTTATGTACAGCTGCAGCATGACCTTGTGGCTCCGAAACTCAATCCCCCTACTGATAAAGGCTAGCACACCATATGCCTTCTTAACAGCCCTATTAACCTGGGTGGCAACTTTCAGGGATTTATGTACCTGGATGCCGAGATCTCTCTGTTCATCTACACTACCAAGAATCTTGCCATTAGCCCAGTACTCTGCATTCCTGTTACTCCTTCCAAAGTGAACCACCTCACACTTTTCCGCATTAAACTCCATCTGCCACCTCTCAGCCCAGCTCTGCAGCTTATCTATGTCCCTCTGTATCCTATAACATCCTTCAGCACTATCCACAACTCCACCGACCTTCGTGTCATCTGCAAATTTACTAACCCTTCCTTCTACACCCTCTTCCAGGTCATTTATAAAAATGACAAACAGCAGTGGCCCCAAAACAGATCCTTGCGGTACACCACTAGTAACTGAACTCCAGGATGAACATTTGCCATCAACCACCACCCTCTGTCTTCTTTCAGCTAGCCAATTACTGATCCAAACCGCTAAATCACCTTCAATCCCATACTTCCGTATTTTCTGCAATAGCCTACAGTGGGGAACCTTATCAAACGCCTTACTGAAATCCATATACACCACATCAACCGCTTTACCCTCATCCACCTGTTTGGTCACCTTCTCAAAAAACTCAATAAGGTTTGTGAGGCATGACCTACCCTTCACAAAAAAGTTGCTAATCAACTTGTTCTTTTCAAGATGATTATAAACCCTATCTCTTATAATCTTTTCCAACATTTTACCCACAACTGAAGTAAAGCTCACAGGTCTATAATTACCAGGGTTGTCTCTACTCCCCTTCTTGAACAAGGGGACAACATTTGCTATCCTCCAGTCTGCCGTCACTATTCCTGTCGACAAAGACGACATAAAGATCAAGGACAAAGGCTCTGCAATCTCCTCCCTGGCTTCCCAGAGAATCCTAGGATAAATCCCATCTGGCCCAGGGGACTTATCTATTTTGACATTTTCCAAAATTGCTAACACCTCCTCCTTGTGAACCTCAATTCCACCCAGCCTGGTCGACTGAACCCGAGTATTCTCCTCGACAACATTGTCTTTCTCCAGTGTAAACACTGACGAAAAATATCCATTTAATGCTTCCCCTATCTCCTCTGATTCCACACACAACTTTTCACTACTATCCTTGATTGGCCGTAATCTTACTCTAGTCATTCTTTTGTTCCTGATATACCTATAGAAAGCCTTAGGGTTTTCCTTGATCCTATCCGCCAACGACTTTTCATGTCCTCTCCTCGCTCTTCTTAACTCTCCCTTTAGGTCCTTCCTGGCTAACTTGTAACTCTCAAGTGCCCTAACTGCGCCTTCATGTCTCATCCTAACATAAGCCTTCTTCTTCCTCTTGACACGTGCTTCAACTTCCTTAGTAAACCACGGTTCCCTTGCTCGACAACTTCCTCCCTGCCTGACAGGTACATACTTATCAAGGACACGCAGTAGCTGTTCCTTGAAAAAGCTCCACATTTCGATTGTACCCATCCCCTGCAGTTTCCTTCCCCATCCTATACATCCTAAATCTTGCCGAATAGCATCATAATTGCCTTTCCCCCAGCTATAATTCTTGCCTTGCGGTATATACCTATCCCTGCCCATTGCTAAAGTAAACATAACCGAATTGTGATCACTATCACCAAAGTGCTCACCTACATCTAAATCTAACATAGAACAGTACAACACAGAACAGGCCCTTCGGCCCTCGATGTTGTGCCAAACAATGATCACCCTACTCAAACCCACGCATCCACCCTATACCCGCAACCCAACAACCCCCCCCTTAACCTTACTTTTTAGGACACTACGGGCAATTTAGCATAGCCAATCCACCTAACCCGCACATCTTTGGATTGTGGGAGGAAACCGGAGCACCCGGAGGAAACCCACGCACACACGGGGAGGACGTGCAGACTCCGCACAGACAGTGACCCAGCCGGGAATCGAACCTGGGACCCTGGAGCTGTGAAGCATTTATGCTAACCACCATGCTACCGTGCTGCCCCATGCTAACACCTGGCCGGGTTCATTACCCAGTACCAAATCCAATGTGGCCTCGCCCCTTGTTGGCCTGTCTACATACTGTGTCAAAAAACCCTCCTGCACACACTGCACAAAAACTGACCCAGCTATAGTACTCGAACTGTAGTATTTCCAGTCAATATTTGGAAAGTTAAAGTCCCCCATAACAACTACCCTGTTACTCTCGCTCCTGTCAAGAATCATCTTTGCAATCCTTTCCTCTACATCTCTGGAACTATTCGGAGGTCTATAGACAACTCCCAACAGGGTGACCTCTCCTCTCCTGTTCCTAACCTCGGCCCATACTACCTCAGTAGACGAGTCCTCAAACGTCCTTTCTACCGCCGTAATACTTTCCTTGATTAACAATGCCACACCCCCCGCTCTTTTACCATCTTCTCTGTTCTTACAGAAACATCTAAATCCTGGAACCTGCAACAACCATTCCTGTCCCTGCTCTACCCATGTCTCCGAAATCACCACAACATCGAGATCCCAGGTACCAACCCATGCTGCAAGCTCACCCACCTTATTCCGGATGCTCCTGGCGTTGAAGTAGACACACTTCAAACCAGCATCTTGCTTGCCGGTGCCCTCTTTCGAGCTTTTAACCCTATCCCTGACCTCACTACTCTCAACATCCTGTACACTGGGACTACAATTTAGGTTCCCATCCCCCTGCTGAATTTATTTAAACCCCCCCCGAAGAGCAATAGCAAATCCCCCCCCCAGGATATTGGTACCCCCCTGGTTCAGGTGAAGACCATCCTGTTTGTAGAGGTCCCACCGACCCCAGAATGAGCCCCAATTATCCAGGAAACCAAAACTCTCCCTCCTGCACCATCCCTGTAGCCACGCGTTCAACTCCTCTCTCTCCTTATTTCTCACTTCGCTAGCACGTGGCATGCGTAACAACCCAGAGATAACAACTCTGTTTGTTCTAGCTCTCATCTTCCACCCTAGCTCCCTGAATTTCTGTCTCAAATCCCCATCTCTCTTCCTACCTATGTCGTTGGTACCTATGTGGACCATGACTTGGGGCTGCTCCCCCTCCCCCTTAAGGATCCCAAAAACATGATCAGAGACATCACGAACCCTGGCACCTGGGAGGCAACACACCAACCGTGAGTCTCTTTCGTTCCCACAGAACCTCCTGTCTGTTCCTCTAACAATGGAGTCCCCAATGACAAGTGCTCTGTCCCTCTTCTCCCTTCCCTTCTGAGCAACAGGGACAGACTCTGTGCCAGAGACCTGTGCCCCATTGCTTACCCCTGGTAAGTCGTCCCCCGCAACAGTATCCAAAACGGTATACTTGTTATAGAGGGGAACGACCACAGGGGATCCCTGCACTGCCTGCCGGTTCCCTCTCCCTCCCCTGACGGTAACCCATCTACCTTCTTCTTTTACCTGAGGTGTGACTACCTCCCTATAACTCCTCTCAATAACCCCCTCCGCCTCCCGAATGATCCGAAGTTCATCCAGCTCCAGCTCCCTAACGCGGTTCTCGAGGAGCTGGAGTTGGGTGCACTTCCCGCAGATGTAGTCAGCAGGGTCACCCGAGGTGACCCTTTCTTCCCACATTCTGCAGGAGGAACATTCAACTGCCCTAGCCTCCATTCCCACTGAACTAACTTCCCAACTACTGAAAACTAAAAAAAACAAAAAGAAAACTTGTTAGTTTAGCAATCCGACGGACAGAACTTTTTTTTTTGGTTAGAGGAGGAGGATGGGTGGGAGACACTACGTAAGTAGTGTTTCGGGTAAAGCTGTCACTCGAGAACAGCCCCTTCACAAACCACCTTCAACCTACGCTGACCGCACTGCACGTATGCAAATCTCCCCGGAACAGCCAATCAGAAGCTCTGCTCTGCTGCCCTCTGCTGGATGCTTGCCTTCCCTCGAACTCCTCGCGTCACTTGCGCAGGTACACCTTCAACTTACGCTGACCGCACTGCACGTATGCAAATCTCCCCGGAACAGCCAATCAGAAGCTCTGCTGCCCTCTGCTGGATGCTTGCCTTCCCTCGAACTCCTCGCGTCACTTGCGCAGGTACACCTTCAACTTACGCTGACCGCACTGCACGTATGCAAATCTCCCCGGAACAGCCAATCAGAAGCTCTGCTCTGCTGCCCTCTGCTGGATGCTTGCCTTCCCTCGAACTCCTCGCGTCACTTGCGCAGGTACACCTTCAACTTACGCTGACCGCACTGCACGTATGCAAATCTCCCCGGAACAGCCAATCAGAAGCTCTGCTCGCTGTCCTCTGCTGGACTACCTAGAGTACTAAATAATAAAGTGGGGGGAGGGGGTGGAGCTGTCCTGCAATCCAGTAGATTGCATTCTCTCATTTGAGGAAAATTGATGAATCCTTTGCTGATCTTCCCAAGACAACTCAGGTATTGTAGTTTACAGCTGTTCATTTGCTATAATCGATCCTGATTCCTGGAATAGTCAGGTGTGCAAGAGTTAAAATGCACATTTTTGCAGTTCCAGGAAATTGTTAAATAAAGGACTTATCGTTGTACTTCATTAAACTTAAAAACATTAATTAACAATGTACGAACACTTTGTGAGTGCTGAAACAATGATTGCCAAGCTGTCTGCAAAAATCAGTAACAGAAAAGTAAAAATATTCTGACACTTACAGTTACAATAATGCATGGGAACAAGTTGGTGCAAAAGTCATCATCCAACAACCTCTGGAAGGTGGCATCTTTTTCCACGACTAGCACAAATTTAGCAGCAGAATTTAAATCTAAAAGGTTAAGGTAAATTGACACACAAACCTAGACATTATTGTTGGGAGATATTGATAAATGAATGCGCGTGCTTCTGTCCTCTATTGTAGCATTAATTCAATTAAAATTGGCATGTCAACATCTGCATTATAGTTATGTACAGGAGCAAAACAATCAATGGCAGGACTTTCGAGGCTAGAGATACTGTGCTAATGGGTTGTGCCCCTTTGATTTTTAGGCCCTGCAATTATGCTCTGTGTGGCGCTAACAATTGCACACAAAGACTCGAATCAGTACAAGAGAGGCTTTATTACAGTGAGATGCTATTCCTTCGGCTGCAGCTGTAGAATGGCATCTCAGGGAAACTTATGAATATGTATACTGCTCCCTGTGGGCAGAGCTAGCCGGCAGGGGCTTACCGGAAAACCTGTGATACAGGTACTGTCGTACATCCCCTAATGCAAGCACACACATATATACAGTGGTAGATCACCACACTCTGGGGTTTTAAAATTTGTTATTTCTTGGCTTTCCATCCCTGCTTTACTATTTTCCTGAATCCATTCATTTCTTTTACATTTCTTTGTTTTACCTCCTTGATTCATTTTAAAATTAGCAGGCTTGATTCCTTTTAAAATTAGTGGGTTATGTCTCTGTCAAACAATAGATGAAATAATTTCATATGAAATAGAGAAAAATGTCAAATTAATATTAAATTTACAAGAAAAGGAAGTCTATTGATATCACATCATGCAATAAATAACCTAAGATCGTATCACACTGATAAATCAATTATCAAGCTATGGTACTACAAACTCAGTAGATTCTATAATAATGTTAAGTCCTAAATTACGTGGTTGCGTTCCTGATTGTGACTTTAAGTGACATGATTTAAGTGAATCAGAGGTTCCCATAAGCATCAATTTTAAAAACAGAGTTAAATTCCCTCAACTAAATATAAAACACATACACAATTTAAAAATTGTCATGGCCGCTTTTTTTTAATATAAATATTTTTATTCTCCTTTTTCACATTTTCTCCCGTATTTACACCCACCAACAATAAACAATAATCAGCAACAAATATGTCAAACCTCATAACAATGAAAATGATCCCATCCTCCCACCAACCCCCAAACATCAGCCCGCATGTTTACATAAATGACAAAAAGGAATCAGGGATTACCCAGTCATCCTTAATATACACAGCCCCTCTCCGCCCCCAACCCTCCCACCCATCCTCCCCCAACTAATGTTCAATGTTATCCAGTTCTTGAAAGTGCATAATAAATAATGCCCATGACTTGTAGAACCCCTCCGAGCTTCCCCTCAGTTCAAACTTAACCTTCTCAAGGGTCAAGTATTCCAACAGGTCCCCCCGTCATGTCAGGGCACATGGTGGAAAGGCTGCTCTCCATCGCAGCAGGATCTGCCTTTGGCCGATCAACGAGGCGATATCTGCCTCCGCACCCGTTTCCAACCCTGGCTGGTCCGACACCCCGAATATGGCCTCCCGGGGACCCGGGTCTAGTTTCACGCGCACCACCTTGGAAATTACCCCCCCCCCCCCCCCCCCCCCCCCCCCCCCCCCGCAACGCTCACACACATCTTCGACTCGTTCAAACAATCGGCTCATCCTCGCCCTCGTGAGGTGCGCTCTATATACCACCTTCAGCTGTATCAGCCCCAACCTCGCACATGAGGTGGAGGCATTTACTCTCCGGAGCACCTCACACCAGAACCCCTCCTCAATAACCTCTCTCAACTCTTCCTCCCACTTTGCTTTGATCCCTTCCAGTGGTGCCTTATCCTCTTCCAAAATAGCTCCGTACACCGCTGAGACTACCCCCTTCTCCAGTCCCCTCGTTGTCAGCACCTCCTCCAGCAATGTGGAGGCTGGTCCCTCCGGGAAGCTCGGTATCTCCTTCCTGGCAAAATCCTGAACCTGCATGTATCTCAGCATTTCTCCCTGCTCCAGGCCATATTTCATTTCCAAGTCCCTCAATCCTGCAAACCAACCCCTAAGAAACAAATATTTTAGCGTCTTAATCCCCTTCTCTTCCCATTTCCAAAAACTTCCATCCCACTTCCCTGGCTCAAATCTGTGGTCCCCCCGAATCGGCATTTCCCTTGACCCTGGCCCCAACCCGAAGTGTTGGCGAAACTGCCTCCAGATTTTCAATGAAGCTACTATTACCGGACTCCTCGAGTATTTACCCGGAGCTATCGGGAGCGGCGCTGTTATTATTGCTTTCAGTCCCGACCCCCTGCACAAACTCTCCTCCATTCTGACCCACTGGGATTCAACCCCTCTGACCCAGCCCCGCACCTTCTCCACATTCGCCGCCCAGTAGTACATCAGGTTCGGTAGACCCAAACCCCCTGCCTGCCTTCCCCTCTGTAGCAGCACCTTTCTCACTCTGGCCACCTTCCCTCCCCATATGAACGAGGTAATCCTTCCCTCAATTTCCGTGAAAAAAGCCTTTGGCAGGAAAATCGGTAGGCATTGAAAAATAAACAGAAATCGCAGCAACACATTCATTTTAACCGCCTGTACCCGACCCGCCAGTGACAAAGGGAGACCATCCCACCTTGCCAGATCGGCTTTCACCTTCCCCACCAAACTAGTGATGTTGTACCTGTGAAGCCTCCCCACTCCCAGATACCTAAAGTGAGTCCCTGCCCTACGGAATGGCAGCTCCCCCACCCCCGTCCCCTGCCGAGACACCACAAAATACTCACTCTTGTCGAGGTTCAGCTTGTGCCCCGAGAAAGACCAAATACTCGCAGTAGCTCCAATATTCCTCCTATCGACGCGCTCGGCTCTGACACATACAGCAGCAAGTCGTTGGCATATAAGGACACCCTATGCTCTACCCTCCCCCGCACTCTTCCTTTCCATGCTCCCGAACTTCTTAATGCGATGGCCAACGGCTCAATTGCAAGTGCAAACAGCAGGGGGGACATAGGACATCCCTGCCTCGTCCCACTGTGGAGAGAAAAGTAGCTTGAGCTGATATTGTTTGTGCTGACACTCGCCTTCAGCTACTTATACAGTAGCTTTACCCAGTTCACAAATCTTGGTCCAATCCCAAACCGCTCCAGAACTGCCATCAGGTACCCCCATTCTACCCGGTGAAACGCCTTCTCAGCATCCAATGCCACAACCACCTGTTTCCTTCCCTTCCGCCGGTGCCATAACGACGTTCAAAACCCTCCTAATGTTCGAAAACAGCTGCCTCCCTTTCACGAACCCCGTCTGATCCTCACCTATCACCTTCGGGAGGCACTCCTTCAGCCTATCCGCCAATATCTTCACCAGTACTTTTGCGTCCATATTCAGAAGTGATATGGGCCTATACGACCCACACTCCGTCGGATCCTTATCTTTTTTTTAGCAACAGTGAAATCGATGCCTGCCCCAAGGTTTGTGGCAGCACCCCCTTCCCTATCGCCTCTTCAAACATCCCCACCATCAGGGGTGCCAACTTATCCTTGAATTTTTTTATAATATTCTACCAGAAACCCATCCGGCCCTGCCAACTTCCCCAATCGCATCCTTTATCTCCTGCTCCACTATTGCGCCTTCTAATGTAGCCCTGTCCCCCTCCCCAAGCCTTGGGTACTCCAACCCATTTAGAAATTCATGCATCTCACGGTCTCCCCCGGGTGGCTCTGATCTGTACAACCTCTCATATAACTCCTCAAAAACCTTGTTAATCTGCTCGAGCCACCACCAACTTCCCTGCCCTATCCCTCACCTGAAGAATTTCCCTTTCCGCTGCCTGCCTCCGGAGCTGACCTGCTAACATATCTCCGCCTTATCTCCATGTTCATAAACTGCACCCCTTGCTGTCATGGGCGCTTTTAAGGTATTTCATCAAATCTCAGCTGGGCACTTGTGCCAACATTGGGAGAGCTATCTCACAGACCAGTCAATCAAACACCTGACATAGTCATATTCATAAAATCATTCCTTACAATGTATCAGAAACCAGCATTATCGTCCCTGGGTATGCCCTGTCCCATAGGCAGAGCATGAAACTTTAGAATTCATACAGTACAGGAGACCATTCAGCCCATCGAGTCTGCACCGACCCTCTGAAAGAGTACCCTAACTAGGTCCACTCCCCCACCGTATCCCCATAACCCCCTAACCTGCACATCGTTGGACATTAAGGGGAAATTTAGTATAGCCAATCCACCTAACCCGCATTTCTTTAGACTGTGGGAAGAAATCAGAGCACCCGGAGGAAACATACGCAGACCCAGGGAGAAAGTGCAAACTCCTCAGAAAGTCAACCAAGGCTGGA
This sequence comes from Scyliorhinus canicula, assembly GCF_902713615.1. Lineage (NCBI taxonomy): Eukaryota > Metazoa > Chordata > Chondrichthyes > Carcharhiniformes > Scyliorhinidae > Scyliorhinus > Scyliorhinus canicula. The sequence goes on along the minus strand of NC_052152.1, from coordinate 130,097,047 downwards.
ATTGAACCCGGGCCCCTGGCGCTGTGAGACAGCAGTGCTAACCACAATGCCACTGTGCCGGCCTGAGCAGACCCAGCAGAGATGATGGCACAGTGGTATACAGTTGGAAGGGAATTGTTCTGAGAGTCCTCCCCATTGACTCCGCCCCCATGAGGTCTCATGGCGCCAGGTCAAATGTGGGCAAGGAAGTCTCCTGCTGATTACCATGTGCCCCCTGCTCCTCAGCTGAAGAATCAGTGCTCCTCCATGCTAAACATCAATTGGAGGAAGAACTGAGGGTGGCAAGGGAATAGAATGTACTCTGGGTGGGGGACTTCAATATTCATGACCATAAAGGGCTCAGTAGTACCACCAGAGATTGAGCTGGTTGAGCCCTAAAGGACACAGCTGCCAGACTGGGATTGCAGCAGTGATGAAGGAACCAACAAGGGGGAATTACATACTTGACCTCATCCTCACGAACCTGCCTGCTGCAGATGCATCTGCCCATGACAGTATCAATAGGAGTGACCACCGCACAGTCATTGTGGAGACAAAGTCCCATCTTCACATTGAGGGTACCCTTCATTGTAGTGTGCAGCACCAATATGTTAAATGGGATAGGTTCAGAATAGACATAGACATTCAAAATTGGGCTTCCATGAGGCTCTGTGGGCCATCAGCAGAAGCAGAATTGTACTCAACCACAATCTGCAACCTCATGGCCTGGCTTATCCCCCACTCTACTATTACCACCAAGCCAGGGCTTAAATCACGGTACAATGAATAGTGCAGGAATGCATGCCAGGAGCAGCAGCAGGCATATCTAAAAATGAATTCTCAACCTGGAGAAGCTACAGCACAGGACTACTCGCATGCCAAACACAAAAGCAGCATGTGATAAGACAGAGCTAAATGATTCACTGGATCAGATCTAAACTCTGCAGTCCTGCCACATCCAGTCATGAATGGCGGTGGACAATTAAACAACTCACTGGAGGAGGATGCTCCACAAATCAGTGCAAAAGTTCAAGCAGACGCATTTGCAACAATCTTTAGCCAGAAGTGCCAAGTGAATGATCCATCTTGGTCTCCTCTTCAGGTTTCCAACATCACAGGTCATCAGCCAATTTCAATTCACATATCAAGAAACACCTGAATGCACTGGATACAGCAAAAACTATGACCCTGACAGTATTCTAGCAATTGTACTGAAGACTTGTGTTCCAAAGCTTGGTTTTCCGAGCCAAACTGTTCCAGTAAAACTGCAACAATGTGGAAAAATGCCCAGGTATGTCCTATCCACAAAAAACATGACAAATACAACCTGGCTAATTACCACCCCATTAGTCTACTCTCAACCATCAGTAAAGCAATGGAAGGGATTATCAACTGTGCTGTCAAGCACCACTTTCTTAGCAATAACCTGCTTACTGATGCTGTTTGGATTCTGCCAGGGTCACTCAGCTCCAGACATTACAACTTTGATCCAAACATGGACCAAAGAGTTGAATTCCAGAGGTGAGAGTGATTGTCCTCGACACCAAGGCAGCATTTGATCGAGTATGGCATCAAGGAACCCCTAGCAAAACTGGAGTCAATGGGAATTAGGTGGAAGGCGCACCATTGTTTACAGGCACAAAGGGAAGATGCTTGTGATTATTGGAGGTCAGTCATCTCTTTAGCTCCAGGACATCATTGCAGGAGTCCCTCAGAATAGTGTCCTAAACCCAGTCATCTTCAGTTGCTTCATCAATGACCTTCCTTCCATCTTAAGGTCAGAAGGGGGATGTTTGCTGATGATTGCACAGTGCTCAGTACCATTCGCGATTCCTCACACACTGAAGCAGTCCACGTTCAAATGTATCCAAGATCTGGACATTATCCAGGCTTGGGCTTAAAGTGTCAAATATCATTCACCCCACACAACTGCCAGGCATCATCTCCAAGAGAGAATCTAACCATTACCCCATGACATTTAATAGCAGTACCATCATTAAATCCCCACTATCAACATCCTGGGGGCTTACCCTTGACCAGAAATGGAACTGAACTAGCTATTTAAGCACTGTGGCTACAAGGGAACGTCAGAGGCTAGGAATCCTGCAGTGAGTAACACACTTCATGACTCCCCGAAGCCTGTCCAACATCTTCAAGGCTCAGGTCACGTGTGTGATGGAATACTCTCCACTTGCCTGGGTGAATGCAGCTCCAACAACACTCTAGAAGCTTAACATGCAGGACAAAGCAGCCCGCTTGATTAACACCCGATCCACAAACATCCACTTCCTCCACCACCATATGCACCATATACAAGGTACATTGCAGGAACTCCCAAGGCTTCTACGGCAGCACCTTCCAAACTCACAAACACCAGAAGAACAAAGGCAGCAGACACAAATATCACCACCTGGAAGTTGTCCTCTAAGCCACTTACCCTCCTGACTCGGAAATATATTGGCCGTTCTTTCAGTTGCTGGGTCAAAAAGTTGGAACTCCCTCCCAAATAACACTTTTGGTGTATCTACACGACGTAGACTGCAGCAGTTCAAAAAGGCAGCTCTCCACCACCTTCTCAAAGGCAATTAGGGATTGGCAATAAATTCTGGTCTCGCCAGCAATGCCCACACCCTCTGAATAAGAAAGCATTTCATAGATTTCATAGAATTTACAGTGCAGGAGGCCATTGGGCCCATCGGGTCTGCACTAGCTCTTGGAAAGAGCACCCCACTTAAGTCCACACTTCCAACCTATCCCGGTAACCCTGTAATCCAACCCAACCTTTTTGGACACCAAGGGCAATTTAGCATGACCAATTCACCTAATCGCGGGGTGGGGCCTCCATGGGGTCCAGGCCCGCGATCGGGGACTTCCGATCGGCCAGCAGCCGCGATCTGGAGGGGGGCTACCTCCTTTCGCGCAGGCCCGCTGTTCGGTCCCCGACTTGTTGCTCCGCGCCGACGGCAACTACGCGCATGCGCTGGCGCGGAGATGGTCGTGGCACGCATGCGCGGACCCCTGCCGGCCATGGTTCGCATGCACGGACATGCGGCGGCCAGCCTTTCGGTGCCGGAGAAGCGCACAGCACTCCGGCACCGTGCTAGCCCCCTAAAAAACGGAGAATTGCTAGGCCAGGAGGCCCGTTGACACCGGCGTACACCACTCCAGTGTTTACGCTGACTTCAACGAAAGGCAGCCCTCCACCTTATCTGTCTATGTTCTTAGAAGAAATCCATCAAGATAACATTTACACTTGCCATCGAACCCCTGCATTGCAGAAGGAGGCTGCTTGGCCCACTGAGATGCACCAACCCTCCAAAAGAGCAATCTACCCAGTCCCACGCTTCAGCCCCGTAACCCCACCTAACCTTTGGATACTAAGGGACAATTTAGCATGGCCAATCCATCTGACTTCCACACCTTTGGACTATGGGAGGAAACTGAAGTACCTGGCAGAAACCCTCTGTAGACACAGGGAGAATGTGCAAACTCCACACAGTCACCCAAGGTGGGAATTGAACCTGAGTCGCTGGCAGCCGTGCTAACCACTGTGCCACCATGTCGTCCTTGTCAAGAATCATTGAATTTCGAAAGTCTTTTTATGCCTGGGAATGTGTCCCATTCTCCTTGTGAGGTAAGACAAAAATGGTAGAAATCCATAAGTCACGTGACTGCCTCAGAAGTCTTTAACTTACAATCCATTTTAAAAAAATGTAATAAGGAAAACACTGCTGATGCAGGAATCTGAGACATGAATAACACAGACTCAAAGCGTTAACTCTATTTTCTCTCCCTCCAGATTCTGCCGACCTGCTGAGTTTTTCCAGCATCCTCTGTTCGTTTAAAAATGTAATCTTTCAAATGTTTATTCTGAAAATTGGTAATACAGGCAATCCTGCACATCATAACAAATTTAATATTAGTGGGTTATTTTCGTTATTTAAGCAAAAATATATTTTTCTTTAACTTTTGAAAGGATACTTTTTATCCCATCCACATTGGAAGGCACAAGAACTGCCTGTTGAATTAAATGAAAAGGAACAGTTATTCATGCATCTTCCCTATGTTTCTGCATCATTCCCTATACGAAGGCCAACATTATTATGTTTTGAGATAGTGTTTCTTAGTCAAGTAGTTTTCTGAGGTCTGTTGCCATGAGTTCTTATCCCTAATTCCACCCGGGAAATGTTAAATTATCACCCAGTGCTGCACACATTCTTGTGTGTCTTCGCACGGTACTTCGATAGTGAGATTGTGGATTTTACTCAGTCATCATTTGTTTTAGTCACACACTTCATAAGAAATGGGACATAATCTAAACTGGATTTGCTGTTCTATGCTGCTGCAATGTCACTGGCAAAGCTCATCACATTGGAATTGGAAGATTTGAGTGTCAGGTCCCCCTCAAACATGAAATTTTATCGAATGGCTCTGACAGTATTGGGATTGAAGCAAATCGTAAAAATCCCAAACCCCGCTGCGTACACAAGATACAGAGGGCAAAACATCTTCCAATCACAGAATTTTGATTATTTGGTAAAAAAGGTGACCCATTTAATGAAGAAATCGAGGTGTTAATTAAACTAATAAAGTAAAAATTAAACCACGTTCTGCAATATTTGAAATAGTGCCAAGAAGCAAGTTAACAACATGACACAGAAGCACATGAACTCATAAAAAAACTTGAATGCTTTACTGGTGGAAGAAAGGCAAACACTTGTAAGAAGCCAGACATTAAACAAAATGGCCCTCAAGGATTCACGTACAATTAAAAATATTAATAAGATACACATAAAAAAATGCTTTTGTAGAAAACAATGAACAGTGAGCAACAGACACATGGTACATGTCTTTCAAACAGCAAACACATAGATACACAGCCACACAGACATAGGCCAGCCATCTTTAGAACACAAGGAGTTGGATTCAGAGATAATTCCCCTTAAATGTTGTGACAAAGACACTCCTTACTACTAATAAATTATATGGGATTGTAAGTATAAGCTTCTTCAAATCAATATTTGATTGAATATCCAAATTGTTTCTTAAGGTGTATTTAAAATTGTACATTGTTTGAATGTAGAATTGCCATGTTATAATTATCTTTAATGACCATGTATTCTATGATACAGTATTCATTACTACAATGTAATCTATAATTGATTCTTATAATAAATATTCGCCAGCAACAATAAGAATTGTAGTTTCATACTTTACTCTCACGCGCACACAAATAGATGACAATATCCCAGAATACAGAAGTAAGGATTCTAAATGCTGATATCGATAAACTTGACAAGAGTTTTCTGTCTTTTCATTTACCTGCAGATATATTCTATCCCGAGATATTTTTCTAGGAGGGAGGACCATAAGATACGAGTATAATTAGGCCAGGGGTGGGCAAACTGCGGCCCGCCAAAGGTCTTTATGTGGTCCACCAAGATCAAGTCATAAAATAAATAAATAAAAATAAAAGGTTAATGGGGGGTGGGGGGGCTGTTGGGTTACTGGTATAGGGTGGATACGTTGACTTGAGTAGGGTGATCATTGCTCGGCACAACATGTGTTTCATGTGAAGTTTCTACTTTAAAATATTAATTAATAAAAATTAATTGCTTTTTTCTTTAAACTGAGTTACTTTGTTTTTCAAATAAATGTGTTTCATGTAAAGTTTCTACTTTAAAATATTAATTAATAAAAATTAATTGCTTTCTTTTTCTTTAAAAACCTTTTATTTTGGCTATTTTAAATATTAATTATTTTACTTAATATACTATGCGGCCCTTTAAAATTGTGAATTTCTGAATGTGGCCCTTGCACGGAAAAGTTTGCCCACCCCTGAATTAGGCCATTCAGCCCATCGAGAAAGAGCGCAACACAGGTGGTAGATGCTGGGAGAGGCCTCTTGCAGCTTCCTGGCAGCCTTGCGAGGGGTGTTGAAATCAGAATCCCACCCAAAAGGGGCATTCCCAAACGGCACATGCCTACGTAGGTTTTAAACCTACATAGGCAGGGTTACCTAGGATCTACCGGACTCCCATGATCTACTAGCTTCCCCAGTGAGGCTGCAGCCAGGCGCCATTCAGTACTGGTCCACACAAATGTGGACCAGGCGGAACCGGACCGGGGGTCTCCCAGGCTATTGGATGCTCCAGGGTGGCAAGGGATAGTGCAGGGTGGCTCCCTGGCCCGCCGCAGAATGGGGCACCTTGGCACTGCCCAGTTGCACCTTGCATTGCCTCCCTGGCACTGCCAAGGTGCCCAGGTGGCACTGCCAAGCCAGCAGGAATTACTGCCAGAATGGCAATGCAAGGGTGCCTTGCTGCCATTGCCAAGAGTGAGAGCCCGAGGGGAGCCATAGCAGTGGGGAACTCACTGGCAGAGCCGGCGGAAAGCTCCCTGAAAAACCCACCACAAATAAACTTAAAAATGTTTCTGCTGAATTCTACCCCTATTCTCTCCTAGCAGTGGAAACATTTTCTCCACGTCTACTCTTTCTAGGCCTATTCTGTAAGTATTCTGTAAGTTTCAATGAGGACATATAATTTCAGATCCCAGTTTATAGCTGCTATCACCTTTAGTGATCTGAAAATACTCTTAGTTTTAAGCGAACAATAAGTTTGACTGGGTAGGCTTACCTTGCCGGGAGATAATGATCATAGAACTATTAACAATTCACTATCCTGCTTTACAATTATGTTTGATAGTTATTAAAGAAACTACAAAGTCATCACAGCTAATTACATGGTAAGAGAGCAATTTGAAAATTCTTTGTTTTCTATTTAGTATGGGTTCTATTGGATAAGCATATGGATGATAATGGCATAGTGTAGGTTAGGTGGCCTTTAGTTTTTGACTTCCCATGTCGGTGCAACATCGTGGGTCGAAGTGCCTGTACTGCGCTGTATCGTTCTATGTTCTACACAATAGTTGCCCAAGATCCTAGCTTTGTGTCCCTTCTTGTCATTAAATAATTTTCCTGCACATCACACTTTTGTAGCATAACAATTCCTACAACAAAACTGCAGAATAATAACTACTGTATAATTGACCTATATAACCCAGCACAGTAGCACATTAGGATAGCACTGTGGCTTCACAGCGCCAGGGTCCTAGGTTCAATTCCCCACTGGGTCACTGTGCGGAGTCTGCATTTTCTCCCCGTGTCTGCATGGGTTTTCTCCGGGTGCTCCGGTTTCCTCCCACAGTCCAAAGACGTGCAGGTTAGGTGGACTGGCCATGATAAATTGCCCTTAGTGACCAAAAAGGTTAGGAGGGGTTATTGGGTTACGGGGATAGGGTGGAAGTGAGGGCTTAAGTGGAAGGTGCAGGGTCGATGGGCCGAATGGCCTCCTTCTGTACTGTATGTTCTATAACCCCTAAATCTTTTTAGGTGATATTTGTGCACTTGGATATGAAAATTGCACGCGACAGGCTGATATCAGCAGTAGATCTTTTCCTGTCCATCGTTTCCGTATTTTCATATGCTTATTTCCTGTTTCTCTGTCCCTTGTTTTTTTCTGTTGATAAATGCTTGAAGACTAATTTGGTAGATCCTTAAATCTGGTACATACAGTAGAATTGCAAGCACAGTTCACTCGATTGCCATCTTCCTCAGTGTAGCACAGATCACCCGCAATGCAGCCTTTAGAGGTAGAGAGCTAAAAAAGAGAGAACTTTTAACATTTTCTGAGAGGAACATTTACATTTCAATAGCACCCACCATGATCTCAAAATGTCCCAAAACACTTCAGAATCAACAAGTCTGTCTGAAACATAATCACTCATGTGATTCAGGAAACATGACAGTTAATACACACATAGCAAGGTCCCACAAATAGCAATGTGATAATCATCAAACAATTTATTATAAAATGCCATTTATACAAGCTGTATTCCTATATTTCTTTACTTCTGAGTCAAAAGCTGAGGGAAACAGTACTTCTCGGAGGTTTATTTTTTAAAATTTAGAGTACCCAATTCTTTTTTCCCCAATTAAGGGACAATTTAGCGTGGCCAATCCACCTACGCTGCACATCTTTGGGTTGTAAGGGTGAGATCCATGCAGACACGGGGACAATGTGCAAATTCCACACGGACAGTGACCCTGGGCCGGGATCCAACCCACGAGACAACAGTGCTAACCAATGCACCACTGTGCTGCCCCTTCCTCTGAGGTGTACTTGTATATTAGTGTACTCTTAAGCTTGAATATCCCTCGGATAGCTGAATACCAAAGACCTTCTGGCCACTGGGTAATGGCCTTCTGAGTGTCCATATCTCCGTTACAGGACTTTTGCAAATGAGATGTGAAGATGGCAACTATTGACACTGACAATTGGTAGTCACTAAAAGCCTTGACCTTTGTTTGGGGGGACATTGAGAGAATTGAGCAAGAATGAGAAACTCGCTGGCTGAGAAGAGGGCATGGAGAAAATAGAGTCAACAAATTGTCACCTTCTCAGCCCACTGTCTTCCTCTGCAGCAGAGACTAATCAAAGCAGGCAGGGTGGGCCTCCTGAGGCACATCAGGAAAAAAGATACGCAAAGTTTAAAAAAAAATGTTTTCCTTGGATTTTCCCATCTTACATTCAACAATTCATGAATTACAAATTACAAAACCGCGCCAAACAGAAAAGAAAAAAAAATAACCAACAGAGATATTCACAAGCAATTGTCTTCCCTACAACTGAGACCATGACACCCCTTTTGACGGCATCGATCCCCAATATGGCCAGAGTATTTACAAGTGTCTATTTACAGTGTAGTTTGGGCCTTAGCTTGCCCTCGAACCAGCCCCCTGCGGCTTTTGTTCTCTTTGCGTGCCTTTGACCCACCCTCTCCCCTCCCCCACTGTCCCCTTCCCACTCCCCAACTTTCCTTTTCCTCTCTGTCCAGTGGCTCCTCCCACCCTCCCTCTTGCTCTACTGGTTGCTGGCCATAAACAGGTCTTGAAACAAGTTGGTGAATGGCTTCGACATCCTGTGGAAGTTCTCTTCTGACCCATGGATGGGAAACTTTGTTTTCTCCAGCCTGAGAAATTCCGCCTGGTTGCCTTGGGTGGTGCTGCTGTTCGTCAGCCGAGTACGGCGGGTGATCTGGGAGGCAAAGGCTAGGGCTTTGGCACACCTCCCCATGGAGAGGTCTGGCTAATCTAATACCCCGAAGACTGCCACCTTTGGGCATGGCTCCCACCTCAATCCCGCAATCCTGGACATGGCCTCAAAAAGAAGGTCATTCAGTACCTGACAAGTCTGGAGCAGGCCCAGAACATGTGGGTGTGGTTGGCTGGACCTCCCTGGCACCATTCGCATTTGTCCTCCACCTCCGGAAAGAACCGACTCATTCGACTTCTGGTTAGATGCACTCTGTGCATCACCTTTAGCTGCGTTAGGCTTAGCCCTGTGGACGGGGAGGTGTTGTTTGCCCTGTGCAGTGCTTCGATCCAGAGTCCTCCCCCTATCTCTGTGCCTAGTTACTCCTCCCATCTTTCCCTTGTCTCGTCCAGGGGAAAGCGCACCTCCTCCAACAGTCGCCCGTACAAGTCCACACAGCTTCCCTTCCCTAGGTCGCCTGTGTCCAGCAATTCTTCTTCTAATGAGTATTGTTATCCTGGTATTTGCGGATACGTTGTTACTTCCTTCTGGAGGAAATTTTTGACCTAAAGATATCACAGGTAATTTTGTCTTGGTAACGGGTCCGCTCCGTGAGCTTCCCCAGGGTCGCTACTCTATCGTCTGTGTGCATGTCCCTACTGGTCAGAGTCCCCTTGTCCTGTCTCCATCTTTTGATGGTGGCGTCCATTATTGTGGGATGAACCCGTGGTTGTTGCAAATGGGGGCCATGGTGGACATTTCGGTTAGGCCAAACTATTGCCTCATTTTGTACCACATCGGGAGCGTGGCTACTACCACTGGGCTCCTTGAATATTTGGCCGGTGGGGGATGGGAGAGCAACCGTGCTAGGGCTTGGAGGGATGTCCCTAAGCAGGAATTCTCTTCCAACTTTACTCACTCTGCTCCTGGTTCCTTAACCCATCCCTGTACTGTTTCTGCGGTGGCCGCCCAATGGAAGAACTGTAAGTTCAAGAGGGCCAGGCCTCTCATGTGTGGTGATAACCACTGTAGATAAGTGTACTTGCAGTAGGGGGATGTATGCCTGTACCTGTAATACAGGTTCCTCCGGTAAGCCTCTGCCAGCTAGCTCCGCCCACAGGGAGCTTGTGTATAAATATACGTGAGTCACTGAGATCCTATTCTACAGTTGCAGCCGGAGGAATAGCATCACACAGCAATAAAGCCTCGATTGTACATGTCTCTCGTCTTTGTGTGCAATTGTTAGCGCCACATCATGTTTCTTCTCCTTTGTAGGATGTTATTTTGGATCTTCGGGCTCTTCCCCCCACCCCCTCCTCCCCCATCTTCCCCACACAAACACTGTGATTAGTTTGTCGCCTGTGTTGAAAAAGTCCTTGAGGATGTAGATCTGAACAGGAAGAAGAACCTGGGCAACACATTCATTTTGATTATCTGTATTTTCCCTGCAAGGGAGACTGGGAATGGGCCTCACCTCTGCAGTTCCTTTTTGACTTCATCCACCAGACTCGTCAGGCTCCATTTGTGGATCCGTGTCAGGTCGTGGGCTATTTGGATCCCCAGGTAACGGAATTTGGTCGTGCTTGCTTAAAAAGCAGTCCCCGTAGCTCTGTCCCTCCCCACTGTAGGTTTGCAGGGAAGATCTCGTTCTTGCCTAGGTTAGGTTTGTAACCTGAAAAGGCACTGAACTCCTTCAGGAGTTTCATTATCCCTTCCATGATGGCCTGGGAATTTGAGATGTAGAGGAGCAGGTTATCTGCATAGAGTTGCGGTATTGTGTGAAGCAAATAATGGCATGATGGGTGTAGCGCTAACAATTATACTCAAAGCCGAGAGACTAGTACAATAGAGGCTTTATTGTTGTACGATGTTGTCCCTCCATCTGCAACAGTAGACTAAGGGTCTGAGCTGCTCTCATACATTTATACATAAGCTCCCTGTGGGCGGAACTAGCCGGCAGGGGCTTACCGGAGGAACCTGTATTACAGGTACAGGCATACATCCCCCTACTGCAGTACACATAACTACAGTGGTTATCTCACCACATTCACCCCCTGTAAAAAATGAGTCCGGCGGGGGTGACATGTAACTCTAATACAAAGGATGCTATTTACAAGAGGGTCCAACAAGGAAAATCAAGAGTCCATCCGGTTAGCAGGTTACAGGTTGAGCCGAATCGGTGGTCGAACGTTCCGCTGTGATCGGCGTAGCTGTGGTGGTGATGTCGGCACAGGCGGTGATGGCAACGATGGTGCAGGTGTTGGCGGTGGCTGCTGGCGGGATGACTCCGAGAGCGAGCCGAAATCTTCCATGTTCTCCAGTGTGGGCAGGGGGATGAGGGATGGACCTGATGGGGACGAATAGGGGGGCGCTGGGGTTGGCGCGGGAAGGGGTGTGGGCATGGGATCGGCACCTGAGGGAGCCAGGTCCCGGAGCGAGACTGTGTCCTGGCGGCCATCGGGGAACTCCACGTAGGCATACTGAGGGTTGGCGTGGAGAAGGCGTACTTTGTCCACCAGGGGTTCCGCCTTGTGGTGCCGTACATGCCTACGGAGAAGGACTGGGCCCGGAGTCGTGAGCCACGTTGGGAGTGACACCCCTGATGTGGACTTCCTGGGGAAGGCAAAAACACGTTCATGGGGTGTACTGTTCGTTGCGGTACACAGTAGCGACCGAATGGAATGGAGCGCATCAGGGAGAGCGGCTGGGAGGTTCCTGGACCGTAGGGCCAGCTGGACGGCCCTCCATACCGTCCCGTTCTCCCTCTCTACCTGCCCGTTACCCCGGGGGTTGTAGCTGGTCGTCCTGCTGGAGGCGATACCCCTGCTGAGCAGGAATTGACGCAGCTCATCGCTCATGAACGAGGATCCCCTGTCGCTGTGGATGTAGTCAGGGAAACCGAACAGGGCGAAAATGGAATCCAGGGCCTTGATGACGGTGGCAGACGTCATATCTGGGCATGGGATGGCGAATGGGAACCTAGAAAATTCATCGACCACACTAAGGATGTAGGTGTTGCGGTCGGTAGAGGGAAGGGGCCCTTTGAAGTCCACGCTGAGGCGTTCAAAGGGGCGGGACGCTTTTACCAGCCGCGCGCGATCTGGCCGGTAGAAGTGCAGCTTGCACTCCGCACAGATCTGGCAGTCTCTGGCGACTGTCCGTACTTCCTCGACGGAGTAGGGCAGATTGCGAGCTTTGATCAGATGGTACAAGCGAGTGACCCCCGGATGGCAAAGGCTCTCGTGCAAGGCACGGAGCTGGTTCACTTGTGCGCTGGCACATGTACCTCGGGAGAGGGCGTCTGGGGGCTCGTTGAGCTTGCCGGGGCGATACAAGATCTCGTAGTTAAAGGTGGAGAGCTCGATTCTCCACCGCAAGATTTTGTCATTCTTGATCTTGCCCCGCTGCGTGTTGTTGAACATGAAGGCTACCGACCGTTGGTCAGTGAGGAGAGTGAATCTCCTGCCGGCCAGGTAATGCCTCCAGTGCTGCACCGCTTTAACGATTGCCTGGGCCTCCTTTTCAACAGAGGAGTGCCGGATTTCGGAGGCGTGGAGGGTGCGTGAAAAGAATGCCACGGGTCTACCTGCCTGGTTTAGAGTGGCGGCAAGGGCGACATCTGAAGCGTCGCTCTCTACTTGGAAAGGCAGTGTCTCGTCTACTGCGTGCATCCCCGCCCTGGCTATGTCAGATCGAATGCAGGCGAAGGCCTGTTGTGCCTCGGCCGAGAGGGGAAAATGCGTGGACTGGATAAGTGGCCGGGCCTTGTCCGCGTATTGTGGGACCCACTGGGCGTAATAAGAAAAAAACCCAAGGCAGCGTTTGAGGGCCTTGGGGCAGTGGGGGATTGGGAGCTCCATGAGGGGGCGCATGCGGTCGGGATCGGGCCCCAGTAGTCCGTTTTGGACTACGTAGCCAAGGATGGCTAAGCGGTCTGTGCGGAACACGCATTTCTCCTTGTTGTACGTGAGATTAAGGAGAGATGCGGTGTGGAGGAATTTATAAAGGTTGGCAACATGGTCCTGCTGGTCATGGCCGCAGATGGTGACATTGTCGAGGTACGGGAAGGTGGCCTGCAGTCCGTACCGGTCAACCATTCGGTCCATTTCTCGCTGAAATACCGAGACTCCATTCGTGACGCCGAAGGGAACCCTAAGAAATTGGTACAGACGACCGTCTGCCTCGAAGGCAGTGTAGGGACGGTCCGATTTACGGATGGGGAGCTGGTGGTAGGCGGATTTCAGGTCAATAGTAGAGAAGACCCGGTACTGTGCAATCTGATTGACCATATCAGAAATGCGGGGGAGGGGGTACGCGTCGAGCTGCGTGTACCGGTTGATGGTCTGGCTGTAGTCCACGACCATCCTGTGCTTCTCCCCGGTCTTAACCACTACCACCTGGGCTCTCCAAGGGCTGTTGCTGGCCTCGATGATACCCTCCCGAAGCAGCCGCTGGACCTCGGACCTGATGAAGGCCTTGTCCTGGGTGCTGTACCGTCTGCTCCTGGTGGCGACGGGCTTGCAATCTGTGGTCAGATTGGCAAACAGTGAGGGAGGCTCGACCTTGAGGGTCGCGAGGCCGCAAACGGTGAGGGGAGGTAGGGGTCCAACGAATTTGAGGGTGAGGCTCTGGAGATTGCACTGGAAATCCAGGCCTAGTAAGAGTGAAGCGCAGAGGTTGGGGAGAATGTGCAGACGGAAACGGTCGAATTCCACGCCCTGTACAGTAAGTTTAACCAGGCAGAAACCCCGGATCGGGACAGAGTGGGACTCGGAGGCGAGAGAGATCTGCCGGTTGGCGGGATAGACCGCAAGGGAATAGCGCCTTACCGTGTCCGGGTGGACAAAGCTCTCGGTGCTCCCGGAGTCGATGAGGCAGGAGGTCACGTGGCCGTTGACCAGCACCGATGTCGAAGAGGGTGCCAGGTTGCGAGGTCGGGACTGGTCAAGCGTAACGGAGGCGAGCAGCAGTTGATCGGCGGTTGAGTCTGATGAGTCCGACGAGGAGCGGTAGCGACCCATGTCCCGTGGCCCCATCCCAGGGAGAGGACAAAATGGCGGCATCTGGAGACAAGATGGCGGCATCTGCAGTACCTGTGGGTAAAATGGCGGCGTCCATGGGGCGCACGTTGTGGGGTCGGAACAAAATGGCGGCGCCCATGGAACGCACATGGCGGTGGTGGATGAAGATGGCGGCGCCCATGGAGCGCACGTGGCGGGGGCGGCAAAAGATGGCGGCGCCCACTGATCGCACGTGGGGTCGGGGGAAGCGGACGGCGGGGCCCATTGAGGGAGCGGCTGAGGCGAGGGGACCTGGGGCGCGATAGCGGCGACCATCCGGGACTGACACACCGCTGCAAAGTGGCCTTTCTTGCCACAAGCTTTGCAGGTCGCTGTGCGGGCCGGGCAGCGTTGGCGAGGGTGCTTCTGCTGACCGCAGAAGCAACAGTGGGGACCCCCAGGGGGTGCGGTGCGGCGGGCAGCGCAGGCATAGTGTGCGGGGGTGGCTGCTGGGGGGGCCGTTTGCGGGGTCCACGAGGTGTAGGACGGATGGGCCTGGGGGGCCGTTTGCGGGGTCCACGAGGGGTAGGATGGGTGGGCCGAGTGGCTAGCGGAGTAAGATCGCGCACTACGGGAGGCGGCCGTCATGGAAAGCGCCAGGGCCTTTGCGGCCGCGAGGTCGGGGGCGACCCCTTTCAGCAGTCGTTGCCGGATGGGGTCCGATGCAATGCCTGTAACAAAGGCATCGCGAATGAGTAAATCGGAATGTTCCGTGGCTGTGAGGGCCCGGCAGTCGCAGTCTCGTACCAGAGGTATAAGGGCCCTCCAGAAGTCCTCAATCGACTCACCCGGCTGCTGGACGCGAGTAGAAAGTTGATGCCTCGCAAACAGGGTGTTCGCCGATGGTGAATAGTTCTCCTTGAGCAGTTCCATAGCTGTGGTGTAGTCAGTCGCATCTCGAATTAGCGGAAAGACACTGGAGCTAAGTCTGGAGTACAGGAGTTGCTTTTTCTGAGCCTCCGTCGGGGGAGGGTCCGCTGAAGAGATGTAGGCCTCAAAGACTGCAAGCCAGTGAACAAAGTCTTTTCTGGCGTGAGGCGACTGCGGATCCAGCTGCAGACGGTCAGGCTTGATTCTGATGTCCATAGTGAATGGGAAATCATACAACAATAAATTGTAGTGCTAACAATTATACTCAAAGTCGAGAGACTGGTTCAATAGAGGCTTTATTGTTGTACGATGTTGTCCCTCCATCTGCAACTGAAGACGAAGGGTCTGAGCAGCTCTCATACATTTATACATAAGCTCCCTGTGGGCGTAGCTAGCCGGCAGGGGCTTACCGGAGGAACCTGTATTACAGGTACAGGCATACATCCCCCTACTGCAGTACACATAACTACAGTGGTTATCTCACCACAATGGGAAAAGTAGTCAAGTTTTCTTGGTACAAGTGAATTTAAACTGATTTTCATATAACCTAAGGCACAGAATACACAGAGACAGCATGTCCTGAGAACTGGGTGACTCTGAGAGTCTAGATAAGGCTTGTTCGTCATGAACCTAGAAGCAGTCTCAATACATAACAAGCTGAACAACTGTCTCTTCCTGTTCGTAAACAAATTTGTCCCTTTCTTAAAACAAAGACAAGATAATGATATGAAACTCCAGTCCCCTAAAGGTCAGCAAGGTGATGCCATTGTAACGATTATTACTTATGTTTTACTTTCGATCAAATTCCTGACCAAGTTGTATTCATGTTATCTTGATCCTATAATGTATAAGAATCGCCTTCTTTTTCTGTAATATCGCAGACTTGGGACGGACTCAGCAGTTTGTAATTGACTGCCTTCCGACTTCAAGTTTCTGCCATTTCTGCTAGCAGTTCTAATTAGTGAATAAAGTTCAGTTTTGCTTACCTAATGAATGCTGTTTGAATTTCTCTATCACAGTCAAGAAGCGGGGAAAATATTGAATACGACAGAGTGAAACTCTATGCTTTCTGTCCGTCCCTTTGGATATAGCTCCACCCCTTCGCCGTTCTGAGGGTAATCGCCAGTTGCTTGATAATGGGCATACTTGCCTCGTGCCTCCATGCAGCCAGAGGTATCCAGAGCAGGTGGTGTTTGTCCGTCTGCTGGCCATAGGAGCGCTGTACAATAGCTCCACCCAGGAGGTGAACCCTGGCCCAAACCAAACAGTTCCAGTACCTCTATGATGTACTTCCAATCGACTCTAGCAAAGGAACTTTCTGCATCCAGAGAGATGATCACCTCTGGTGTTCGCTTCCCGGATGGGGTCATTATCACATTCAGCAGGCGCCTGCCCTTGACAAAGCCCATCTGGTCCTCCGTGACTACCTCTGGCATGCAGTTCTCCAGCTGCCTTACCAAAGCCTTTGCCAGGCTCATTGTGTCTGCATTGAGTAGTAAGATGGGCCTGTAGGACCTGCACTCAGCTGGGTCTTTGTCCTTTTTGGGTATTAGTGATATTGAGGTTTGTGCCCTTACTAACGAGCCTGCGAACATCTCCCTCAAGTGTTGGGTCAATGCTGGTTCAAATCTTTTGTAGAAGTTTGCCGGGAATCCACCTGACCCTGAGAATGAGGATAGTCTTCCAGTTAGAGCTAACCAGATCAGGTTTCTATTTAGCTTTTTGTTAATTTGAATTTTAAAAATCGTGCCTGTATGGCCTAGGCACATCATGTATCCTGGGGAGGACTGTGTTCCTTCTGATTTTTCCTGGAGTGCGGTGTTTTTATGGAATATCCTGCTGCTGCCCCTTGCGGTCGGGATGCTTTTTTATTTGCCTGAGCAGTTTTTTTGATTTCTTATTTGGGTGTTTTTCTTTCCAGGGAATTTTTCTTCTTCTCTTTATCTGAGTGAGCAGTGTGCTTTTATAAATCCTGGTTGGTATGGCTGTCCATGGTGGTGGGGGGGGGGGTTCCCTTCACTATGCCCAGGAGGGAGTCAGCACCCACCCCCCCTCCCCCTCCTCCCTTCGACCTCCGGGTACCCAATTGTTGGGTGACTTGAAAATACTTCTCTTTGGTGATGGAGTCTCTCCGGTTGAGGCTGGTGTAATCTTTCCTTTTGGTAGCAGTGGGGGAGGGTACACTGCCCTGGGCATGGTTGAGCAGGTGCAGGAACGGCCGGGTACAAGTTTTGGGGTGCGCTGGAGGTTCTAGGGGAGCTGACATTTGTGTGTGGGAATGTGCTGGACTAGGCCAGATCTGGTGCTATGGTTGGTATCCTGTTGCCCCCTGCAGCTTGGGATGTCCCATCTCAAAAGCACTCATTCACAGAATTCCTACAGTGCAGGAGGTCATTCGGCACTGACTCCCTGAAAGAGCGCCCTACCTAGGCCAATTCCCACGCCCTATACTCGTAACCCCACTTAAGCTTTGGACATTAAGGGGCAATTTAGCATGGTCAATCAACCTAACCTGCATATCTTTGGACTGTGGGCGGAAACCAGAGCATCCGGAGGAAACCCACGCAAACACGGAGAGAACATGCAAACTCCACACAGTCACCCAAGGCTGGAACTGAACCTGGGTCCCTGGCGCTGTGAGGCAGCAGTGCTAGCCTAAGGTGTCATAACAACTGGGCCCTGAGGCTGGGGTCATGTTGCATTGTGTGATGGTGCATAGGTAACATCCTTTTAGAACTGTGATTCTCATAGATGTCATAGAATTTACAGTGCAGAAGGAGGCCATTCGGCCTATTGAGTCTGCAGCACCTCACCCAAGCCCACACCCCCACTCCATCCCCATAACCCAACTAACTGAAGGACAATTTAGCATGGCCAATCCACCTAACCTGCACATCGCAAATTTTCTTTGTTTTAAAAATGTTTTTGTTGTATGGGAATTTGTAAGATGTTGACTGAATCCTGCAATGGCACAGACAGGTTTTCTTACCCAAAAAAGCAACGCCGTCATTGTTCTGAAATTATCCTGCTTTTCTCTGTTTTTCTATTTGCATAAATAATTGTTCTGTACTTAACCAGTTGTGTTTTGAAAGTTTATGTTATGACACCCTGGACTAGTGTAGGGTCCATTCCAGCCCCCCTAGGCCCTGGACTCCCAACACAAGTAAATGAATCAATAATTTGTATAAAATTCCAGAAATCTTTGCCCATTGACTGCCCAATAATTTACGGTCACCAGGGCCGGGATTCTCCCCTACCTGGCGGGGAATTCTCCGCCCCTTTAGGGGCTAGGCCTGTGCCGGAGTGGTTGGCGCCACGCCGACTGGTGCCAAAACCAGCGCCAACGGTCTTTGACGCCCGCCGGCTGGCGTCGGGGCTGGCCGAAAGGCCTTCGCGGTTCGCGCATGAGCCGGTGCGTCAGCGGCTGCTGACGTCACCACCGGCGCATGCGCGGTAGGGGGGTTCTCTTCCGCCTCCGCCATGGTGGAGGCCGTGGCGGCGGCTGAAGAAAAAGAGTGCCCCCACGGCACTGGCCCGCCGATCGGTGGGCCCCGATCGCGGGCCTGGCCACCATGGGGGCACCCTCCGGGGTCCGATCGCCCCGCGCCCCCCCAGGACCCCGGGGGCCCGCTTGCGCCGCCAATCCCGCCGCCACCAGAGGTGGCTTAAGCCACGGTGGCGGGAGAGGCCTCTCAGCGGCGGGACTTCGGCCCATCGCGGGTCGGAGAATCGCCGCAGGGGGCTCGCTGATCGGCACGGAGGGCATGCCGATTGGCGCAATGCGATTCCCGTCCCCGCCAATTCCTGGGTGGCGGAGAATTCCAGCCACGGCAGGGGCGGGATATTCGCCGGTCCCGGGCGATTCTCCGACCCTGCAGGGGGTCGGAGAATTTCGCCCCAGGTTTGTAAGCTGAAACACAATTACTGTTGATAACATAAATAAAGATGAAATATTCAATAATTACAATTGACTAACAGCAAGCTAACCCCCCCTTTACTGTTCCACCCTCTATCAGAACACACAAGACACACAAACACTGAGCGGTGGAAAGGGTGAAAATATTAGGGATTTAGGTACACATGGATGAGTCCTTGCTTTTGATGTTGAATTCTTTTCAGTAGGCTGTCCTCCCAGTACGGTGATTTATCAAAGCCACCGGTGATATTAAACTGGCCTTCAACTCAAAGGTCCACCTTTGAGACAACCCCTCTCATAAGACTCTTTGTCTTGCATTAAACCCAACTACTAGCCCAAGTTTTAATCTCAATCCTTTGCAGTTTCGCTGAAATAACACCCAGCCTTATTGAGAAAAGAACCTTCTTACACTGGATTTTTTTAGAGAGAATTCATCAAACCTTTGAGAGAGAAAATCAGAGATGCTTCTTCCAGCTTCTGAACTCAAAGCAAAACTAAAACAACTCAGCCTTACCGGGGAGAGACATTCCAGGGTAATCAGAATCAATCACTATCGGCAAAGCTCAGCATTTGGGCCAGTTCATTGACCACCAGCCAGGTCAGTCAAACTGAGTCAACATAGAACATACAGTGCAGAAGGAGGCCATTCGGCCCATCGAGTCTGCACCGACTCATTTAAGCCCTCACTTCCACCCTATCCCCATAACCCAATAACCCCTCCTGACCTTTTTGGACACTAAGAGCAATTTACCATGGCCAATCCACCTAACCTGCAGCATGTCTTTGGACTGTGGGAGGAAACCGGAGCACCCGGAGGAAACCCACGCAGACACGGGGAGAACGTGCAGACTCCGCACAGACAGTGACCCAAGCCAGGAATTGAACCTGGGACCCTGGCGCTGTGAAGCCACAGTTTTAGCCACTGTGATACTGAGCTGCCCATACTGATCCCTCCCGCCTTAAAGACAGGCCCATTTATTGTCCATGGATAAAAATTGTAATAGCGAAAACAGAGAACAAACTGGGTTCAAACAGGGGGATCCTTAGAGTTGCGTTAACTGTAAAAATATAAAACTCTTACATAAAGAAATATATTTTAAACGTTTAATGTTCAACCATAAAAGTTTCGAGAGACACCAAACAATTTTATATGTTTCCAGGGGGATTTTATGCGCCGTAAGTACTTACGATGTGAAGACATCTGCGTGGGACTTTTAACATGCAGCATATATCACTGATAATGCCATCGAGTATTATCTGTGAGCCAAACAACTGTGTTTCGTTGTAATACAAGTCTCTGAAATAAAAATGACCATAATAAAATGACATCTGCTCTTAGTTATTACTGTCAAATGCGCAGTCCAAAGATGTGGTTAGCTGGATTGGCCATGCTAAAGTGCCCCTTTGGGTGGGGTTACAGGAATAGGGTAGGGGATTGGGCCTGGGTAAGATGGTATTCAAAAGGTTGGTGCAGACTCGATGGGCCAAAATTGGGTGAAGTTGCAGCAAGGATTAAATTTGAAGAAAATTTTAAGTGGAGCAACCTCATTTGCTGCACCAAGACATGACTCCATAAATGACAGTAGTCCTTAGGTATAAACCAATATACTAGGTTTAATACAACCTCAGGGTTCACACGAGCTTCGTCTTGCAGAGACTGGGACGATTTTGTAGACAGATAACCTCAGACCATTGCTATAGCAACAGATAAAACTCCCAAGGACTTGTAAGGATGCCTGCACACATAAAAGTTCATTGGTACCAGGTTGCTGCCGTTCATGTGATCATCATAGAACACAGGACAATGGAAGTGAGTCTGGGGACGATAGCTCAGACGTATACTGGCATTTCCTCCAACTCTCCACTCACCATCACATCTCTCCCTTCCCGGATCAGCCATTATACTCCCCACCTCAAATGCCACCCGTTTATTAACCAACACCTGCACCACCCATCCCTTCCTCGGTCTTATCTGGTCCCATTTCTTCAGGTGTGTCTCCTTGAAAAAGGCCACACCCGCCTTCAAACTCCTCAGATGCGTGAACACACATGACCGCTGAACAGGCCCATTCAACCTCCTCACGTTTTCCGTGACCAGGTTGGTCTTGGGCTCCCTGCCCCTTCCCCTGCCGATCAGCCATATCCCTTTTTGAGCCAGCCCACGGCCCGCATCATGCGTCCATCGCCAGCGATCTCTTCCAAACTACGCCACACCAATCACACCCATGTCAGAACCCCCTCCCACCCATACAAAAAACCAACTCCTTCCCTCACACCTTCCTCCAAGCAATCTCTCACTTCACTCCCGTTAATGAGCCCGACCAGCTAGCATGGTGGTCCCTACCCAAGGCCTTCAACCGTCCTTCCTCCTTCCAATCCCCCCCCCCCCAACCAACATTCATCCATCCCTCAAGTGTAACAAAAGGCACATTCACCATCGTTGCTCTCCCATCAAAACCTGCCCCTGAAAACTCACTACCAAACACTTTTTTGTGGCCTTTTCCCTGCCCTTTCCCAAAGGGCAAAGTATTTGAGGGCAAAAGATAAAAGGATGCATGGGGAATGTAATACTCCTCTGGTATGGCTGGTGCATGGATCAGCAGCTGAGGAGTGCCACACAAAAGGGCGGCACAGCGCGAGGGTCCCAGGTTCGATTTCTGGCTTTGGTACTGTTTGTGCCGAGTCTGCACGTTCTCCCCATTTCTGGGTGGGTTTCCTCCGGGCGCTCCGGTTTCCTCCCACAAATCCCGAAAGATGCGCTTGTTAGGTGAATTGGACGTACTGAATTCTCACCCTGTGTACCCAAACACGCGCCAGAATGTGGCGACGAGGGGTTTTTCAAAGTAGCTTCATTGCAGTGTTAATGTAGCCTACTTATGAAAATAATAAAGATTATTATTATAACACCTCCAAGGTTCAATGTCCTTACACTCCCAGTTCATTGTCCTTCGTAAATTTAATCGCCTTCTCCGGTGTGTTGAAATAATATTTTTGTTTCTGGAAAGTTATCCACAGGTGGGCTGGGTACAGTACTCCAAACATCACCCCCTTTTTAAAGAGGGCAACCTTAATCCAGTTAAACCCAACCCTCTTCTTTGCCAGCTCCGCACCCAAGTCCTTCCCAGATACATTTCCTGGTCTGCCTCGCCCATCAAAGGATCTTCTCCTTGTCCAGAAAGCGGTGCAACTGCACCACCATCGCCCTCGGTGGCTCACCTGCCTGCGGTCTCCTCTTCAGTGCACTGTGCGCCCCCTCTACCTGCAGAGGCCGATCAAAGGCCCCCTACCCCGATCAACTTCTCCAACAGCTTCGCCACATACTCCGTAGCCTCTGCAACTTCAATGCCTTCAGGCATCCCGACAATCCTTGGGTTTTGCCTTCTGGAGCTATGCTCCTAATAGAACATAGAACATAGAACAGTACAGCACAGAACAGGCCCTTCGGCCCTCGATGTTGTGCCGAGCAATGATCACCCTACTTAAACCCACGTAACCCGTATACCCGTAACCCAACAATCCCCCATTAACCTTACACTACGGGCAATTTAGCATGGCCAATCCACCTAACCCGCACATCTTTGGACTGTGGGAGGAAACCGGAGCACCCGGAGGAAACCCACGCACACACAGGGAGGACGTGCAGACTCCACACAGACAGTGACCCAGCCGGGAATCGAACCTGGGACCCTGGAGCTGTGAAGCATTGATGCTAACCACCATGCTACCGTGAGGCCCCAAATCTTCCACCTTCTCCTTCAGCTTTTTCTGGTTCTCCCGCATCACTCCCATCTCAGCCACCAACGAGGCCAACTGTTCCTCACGTTCTTCTACCGCCTCCGCCACTTTCTGGATCACCAGGCCCTGGGTCTCCAGCCTTTGCTCAGCTTGCTCGATCCCAAATTTCAGCAGTTCAACCACATTGGCTAGGTCTTCCTGGGCCTCTTGCCTCTGCTGCCGAAACTTAACATTCAGGAACACCAACTGCTCAACCACTGAGCAGGCCACAGTCCCTTTGCCCTCCTCCATCTTTCCCTGTGGCGCACCACAAAAGCTCTCCTGCTCCAAAGAATTTTATTTCCCATGGCGCTCCTCGTCCGCTGATCCATGCACCAGCCATACCAGAGGAATATTAACTTCTCCATGCATTTCTGTACCTTTTGCCCTCAAATACTTTGCTCTTCAGGTAGGGAAAGATCAAAAGAAATCCTCCTTGAGCGGGAGCGATCACTCTCTCCATGGCCACCACCGGAAGTCCCCCTAACCAACATTTTCTACAGTTCCAGCATAAGGACGAATTAGGGTTAAAGGCGGGATTCTTCGAAGTGTAAAGGAACAGAGGATCTTGGGGTCCACATACATAGATTCCTCAAGGTTGCCACCCAGGTTGATAGGGTTGTTAAGAAGGCGTATGGTGTGTTGGTTTTCATTAACAGGGGGATTGAGTTTAAGAGCCGCGAGGTTTTGCTGCAGCTTTATAAAACCCTGATTAGACCACACTTGGACTATTGTGTCCAGTTATGGTCGCCTCATTACAGGAAGGGTGTGGATGCTTTGGAGTGGGTGCAGAGGAGATTTACCAGGATGCTGCCTGGACTGCAGGGCATGTCTTATGAAGAAAGGTTGAGGGAGCTAGGGCTTTTCTCACCGGAGCGAAGAAGGCAGAGAGGTGACTTGATAGAGGTGTACAAGATGATGAGAGGCATGGATAGAGTGGATAGCCAGAGACTTTTCCTCAGGGCGGAAATGACTGTCAAGAGGGGACATCATTTTAAGATGATTAGAGGAAGGTATATGAAATGAAAATGAAAATCGCTTATTGTCACGAGTAGGCTTCAAATGAAGTTACTGTGAAAAGCCCCTAGTAGCCACATTCCGGCGCCTGTTCGGGGAGGCTGTTACGGGAATCGAACCGTGCTGCTGGCTTGCCTTGGTCTGCTTTCAAAGCCAGCGATTAGCCCTGTGAGCTAAACAGCCCCTTGTGAGCTAAACAGCCCCTTGTGAGCTAAACAGCCCCTGTGAGCTAAACAGCCCCTGTATAGGGTAGATGTCAGAGGTAGTTCTTTACACAGAGAGTGGTGGGTGCGTGGAATGCACTGTCAGCAGAGGTGGTGGAGTCAGAGTCATTCAGGACTTTTAATCGACTCTTGACAGCCACATGGACAGCAGTAAATTGAAGGGGTGTAGGATGGGGTAGAACATAGAACAGTACAGCACAGAACAGGCCCTTCGGCCCTCGATGTTGTGCCGAGCCATGATCACCCTACTCAAACCCACGTATCCACTCTATACCCGTAACCCAATAACCCCCCCCTTAACCTTACTTTAAGTGTGGGCCGAAGGTCCTGCATTGTGCTGTACTGTTCTATGAATGGCCTCTTTGTGCACTGTAAATTCTATGATTCTCTAAGCGACCACTCTGATGCGGTGACTGTAGAAAAGTTTGGTTTTATTCTCCTTTCGCTACACTCCTTCTACTCCCCGAAGAGTCTCCCACGCCCAGCCCAGATCCGGGCTGGGATATTTATATCCCAGCAGTCCTAGGAAAAGGGGGTATCCCCGCCCCAATGTCTGGGTAAGTCGTATTCAGGTGAGGTCACCAGGGACTCTAATGTTGCAGATCCCTGGGTCTCCTATAAAGTTATAACAGTTACATCAAGCAGTATTGAGCCACTGGGTACTACTACTCTCATCAGCCCTAATTCCCACTCATTTCTTTGCAAAAACGTTACTTTTGATGCACTATCATATGGATGAGAAATTCTCTGAAAAATACAGATTTAGTTTGTCTTGAAATGCCTTTGTCTTTGGTCCCAATTCTCCATCAAATTTAGAACTTCAGATCTTGATCAGAAATAGAAGAGGAAATTGTCCTGCTGTGAAGTAACATTAGCCCCATACAAAGGCCAGGCAATGATCAGCTCCAACAAGAGAGAATCTCACCATCACACTTGACATTCAGTGTCATTAACATCATTGAATCCCCCACAATCGACATCCTGGGGGTTGCCAATGACCAGAAACTTAACTGGACCAGTAATATAAATACTGTGGTTACAAGGGTAGTTCAGAGGTTGGGAATTCTGTGGAAAATAACTCAC
Organism: Scyliorhinus canicula; assembly: GCF_902713615.1. NCBI lineage: Eukaryota > Metazoa > Chordata > Chondrichthyes > Carcharhiniformes > Scyliorhinidae > Scyliorhinus > Scyliorhinus canicula. Next base: position 130,072,029 of record NC_052152.1, on the reverse strand, counting down.
CTCCCAATCCCCCCCAAAGCCTAGCCACCATCTATAAGGCACAAGTGTGATGGAATATTCTCCACTTATCTGGATGAGTGCAGCTCCAACAACACTTAAGAAGCTCAACACCATCCAGGACAAAGCAGGCATTTTGTTTGGCACCCCATCCACCACCTTAAACAGTCATTCCTTCTACCACTGGAGCAAAGCGGCACCAGTATGTAATATCTACAAGAAGTACTGATGCAACTCACCTTTGGCAGCAACTTCCAAAGTCACAAACTCAACCACAGTTAGATCCAGACTGAGTGACCACAAGGATGCGATGATGAAAGTTAACAAAAGTTTTAATCACACAATAAACTACAATATACAACTCCACTCCCCAAAGAGTCCTCCGTCCCATCCCACATCCGGGTCAGGGCTTTTATGTCCGGTAGGCTTCCCTTATTAAGGGAAAGCCCCACCCCCTTAACGGGGAGGTTCGCATTTATCCGAGGTCACTGAGAACCTGACAGTCCACACATCCAGTGACTCTAATGAGGGTTACAACAACCACCAAAAAGGCCAAGCGTAGCAGATACATTGGAACACTACTACCTGTATGCTCCCCTACACCATCCTGACTTGGAAATTTACTCCCATTCTTTCATTCACGATGGGTTTTAAAATCCTAGACTGCAGCAGTTCATGGAGACTCCCCACCACTCGTAAGGGATGTTAGGGATGGGCAATAAATGTTGGCCTAGCTTGCGATGCTCAAATCCCTAGAACAAACAAAAATAAAGAATAATAGAACATAGAATAGTACAGCACAGAACAGGCCCTTCGGCCCTCGATGTTGTGCCGAGCAATGATCACCCCACTCAAACCCACGTATCCACTCTGTACCCGTAACCCAACAACCCCCCCCTTAACCTTACTCTTTAGGACACTATGGGCAATTTAGCATGGCCAATCCACCTAACCCACACATCTTTGGACTGTGGGAGGAAACCGGAGCACCCGGAGGAAACCCACGCACACACGGGGAGGACGGGCAGACTCCACACAGACAGTGACCCAGCTGGGAATCGAACCTGGGACCCTGGAGCTGTGAAGCATTTATGCTAACCACCATGCTACCGTGCTGCCCTGAATAATATTGCATTAACACCCACGAAACCTGATATCACAGAGGATAAGGCAATCTTCCTAATCAATAGCCCAACTACCACATTTAACATTCACTTCCTACACCACTGGTAAACAGTCCACCAAAATATCTTCAACAGCTCCCAAATCAGCAGCGGCCACCACTTAGAAAGACACGGACAGCATGTTCATGCGAACGTCGTCGCTTCCAAATGCAACTTGAATTTCCCACTGAGAAACACTGTGAGAGCACCTTTGCCACATGGACTGCAGCAATTCAAGAAGGTGGCTCATCACCATCTTCCTAAGGGGAAATTAGGAGTGGGAAACAGGAAGCCTTGTTATTGGCATATACATGAATAAAACAAAAATATAGAGCAAATTTATGCTGAGCCGAATTAGATGTATCCAATGATCAAATTCCTGTGTGGGTTATATGACTGAAATCATTCATTCAAATAGCGCAGTTTCCATTTCAGATGGAGTTTATCGATTGATTTGGATACCCAGCTTTTATTTATCTTATGATGTCAATTTACAATAAATTATTGCAAGTATATTATTTACTGCAACTTCCAGAATGATGCATTTTCTACCTTCCATGTCATATCAATTACACAGAACATACAGTGCAGAAATATCATCTTAACGGCACTGGAAAGGAGGTCGAGGGTGGAGGCAGCTATAGGGCGGGCCAGGAAGGGCGCGACGCACGGGTCAGGGGCCGGCCCGAGAAAGGCTATGGCTGACCGGCGGGGTGGGGGGGGGTGGGATGTGCCCCCCCGACCAGGCTGATCACCTGGAACGTCAAGGGACTGAATGGGCCGGTTAAGAGGGCGCGGGTGTTCGCGCACTTGCGGGCCCTGAGGGCGGACGTAATTATGTTGCAGGAGACACATCTGAAAGTGTCAGATCAGACCAGGCTAAGGAAGGGCTGGATTAGCCAGGTCTTCCACTCGGACTTGGACTCGAAGTCCAGAGGGGTGGCAATCATGATCAACAGGCGTGTGCAATTTGAGGCAGAGGGCATATCCGCAGACAGGGGGGGCAGATACCTGATGGTACGGGGCAGGCTGGAGGGGAGAAGAGTGGTGCTGGTGAATATATATGCCCCGAACTGGGATGACGTGGACTTCATTAAAAGAGTGCTGGGGAAGATCCCGGACTTGGATTCTCGCAGGCTAATAATGGGAGGGGACTTTAACATGGTCCTTGACCCGACTTTGGATCGGTCGTGTCCCAGAACGGGTAGACTCTCAGCAATGGCAAGGGAGCTGAAAGGGTTTATGGAGCAAATGGGGGCAGTGGACCCCTGGAGAGAGGGACAGCCAACAGGAAGGGGCTACTCGTTTTACTCGCACGTCCACAAAGTATATTCCAGGATAGATTTCTTTGTGCTAAGCAGGGACTGTAGGGGGGAGGTAAAGAACACGGAATACTCAGCAATTACCATTTCAGACCATGCCCCGCATTGGGTGGACCTGCAGTTCGGGGGAGCGAGTTATCAACGCCCGCAATGGAGGCTAGATGTGGGACTGCTGTCGGAGGAGGGGATCTGCGAGAGGCTTCGGAAATGTATAAAAAATTACCTGCAGGTGAATGACACTGGGGAGGTCTCAGCGGCGACCGTGTGGGAGGCGCTAAAGGCAGTAGTGCGGGGGGAGCTGATTTCAATTGGGGCCCATAGAGCCAAGGCAGACCGGGCAGAGATGGATAGATTGGTCAGGGAAATGGGCCGGATAGATGAAGAGCACGCGGAGTCCCCGGGGGAGGTTTTACTCAGGGAGAGGCAGAGGCTACAGGCGGAACTGGGGGCACTATCCACGAGCAGGGCCGTGGAACAGCTTAGGAAGGCGAGGGGAGTGGTGTACGAGTATGGGGAAAAGGCTAGCAGACTGTTAGCGCAGCAACTTAGGAGGAGGGAGGCGGCCAGGGAAATAGGTAGAGTGAGGGACGAGGGGGGGCACAAAGTGGAGGATCTGGTAGAATTGAATAGGGTATTCCGGGACTTCTATCGTAAGCTGTATACTTCGGAGCCGCCAGAAGAACCGGAGGGGATGAAAAGGTTTCTGGATGGGTTAACATTCCCAACAGTTGGGGGGGGGGCGAGTGGAAGAGCTGGGGGCCCCGATTAGAGTAGAGGAGGTATTGGGGGGCCTAAAGGCCATGCAGTCGGGGAAGTCCCCGGGGCCGGATGGATACCCAGTAGAGTTTTATAGGAAGTTCTCGGAGCTGGTGGGCCCGGTCTTGGCGAGGGTTTTCGATGAGGCAAGGGACAGAGGGACCCTGCCGCCGACGATGTTACAAGCCACCATATCTCTGATATTAAAGCGGGGTAAAGACCCGGAGGTGTGCGGGTCCTACAGGCCAATCTCCCTGATTAATGTAGATGCCAAGCTCCTGGCAAAGGTACTGGCGGGTAGAATGGAGGACTGTGTACCGGAGGTGATTGGGGAGGATCAAACGGGGTTCGTGAAAGGTAGGCAGCTGGCGGCCAATCTGAGGAGATTGCTCAATGTGATAATGATGCCCCCGGCGGGTAGAGAGGTGGAGGTAGTGGTGGCTATGGACGCCGAGAAGGCCTTTGACCGGGTGGAGTGGGAATATCTATGGGAGGTGCTTGGACGGTTTGGGTTCGGGGAGGGATTGGTGGATTGGATCAAATTATTATATCAGGCCCCGAGGGCCAGCGTCAGGACCAACAGAGAAGTGTCGGAGTACTTTAGGTTGTACCGAGGGACCAGGCAGGGCTGCCCGCTCTCCCCGCTGCTGTTTGCGCTGGCCATAGAGCCGCTGGCGATTGCGCTGAGAGCCGCAGAGGGTTGGAAGGGGATGGTGAGGGGCGGGGTTGAACATAGGGTTTCTCTTTATGCAGACGACCTGCTCCTGTACGTGTCGGACCCAGTGGCCGGGATGGGAACTATACTGGGAATGCTGAGGGAGTTCGGCCAGTTCTCAGGATACAAATTAAATACGGTCAAGAGTGAAATGTTTGTGGTACAGGCAAGGGGCCAGGAGAACAGATTGAGAGGGCTACCATTTAGGTTAGTTGAGGAAAATTTCCGGTATTTGGGAATCCAGGTGGCACGAGACTGGGGCAGGCTGCATAAGTTAAATTTGGCCAGGGTGGTGGAGCAAATGAAGGGAGAGTTTCGGAGATGGGATGCACTCCCGCTGTCGCTGGCAGGGAGGGTGCAGACTGTAAAGATGACAATCCTCCCTCGATTTTTGTTTATTTTTCAGTGCCTCCCGATCTTTATCCCACAGTCCTTCTTCAAAAGAGTTAACGGGCTGATCATGAGCTTTTGTCTGGGCGGGAAAGTCTCCGCGGGTGAAGAAGGCAATGTTGGAGAGGAACCGCAGCGAGGGGGGGCTGGCGTTGCCGAGTCTGGTCAATTATTACTGGGCGGCCAACATCGCTATGATAAGGAAGTGGATGGTGGGTACGGGGTCTATTTGGGAGCGGGTGGAGGCGGCTTCGTGCAGGGGCTCCAGTTTGGAAGCCCTGGTCACGGCTCCTCTACCGCTGCCGCCGGCCAAGTACACCACCAGCCCGGTAGTGGTGGCGACCCTGCGGATATGGGGCCAGTGGAGGAGGCATGTGGGGGAGATGGGGGCATCTGTCTGGGAGCCAATCTGCGACAACCATCGGTTTGCCCCCGGCAGTATGGATGGGGGGTTCCGAGTATGGCGGCGAGCAGGGGCGGGAAGGGTGGGTGATATGTTCCTGGAAGGGAGCTTCGCGAGTTTGAGGAGCTTGGAGGAGAAATTTGGGTTGGTAAGGGGAAATGATTTTAGATACCTACAGCTGCGGGACTTTGTTCGTAGACAGGTCCCATCTTTCCCGCGCCTCCCGCCAATGGGGATCCTAGACAGAATAGTCTCTGGGAGGGACGAAGGGGAGGGTAGAGTCTCGGGTATTTATAAGGTGCTCATGAGGGAGGAAGGGTCCCAGACAGAGGAACTGAAACTTAAATGGGAGGAGGAGCTAGGCGGGGAAATGGAGGATGGGCTGTGGGCAGAGGCCCTGAGTAGGGTAAACTCGACCGCGACATGTGCTAGGCTCGGGCTGATCCAATTTAAGGTCGTTCACCGGGCCCATATGACGGTGGCTCGGATGAGCAAATTTTTCGGGATAGAGGACAAATGCGCTAGGTGCGCGGGAGGACCAGCGAACCATGTGCACATGTTTTGGGCATGCCCTGAGCTGAGGGGGTACTGGGAGGGATTTGCGGGGGTCATGTCCCAGGTGCTAAAAACAAGGGTGGTGATGAGTCCAGGGGTGGCAATTTTTAGGGTTTCGGAAGACCCGGGCGTCCAGGGGGAGAAAGCGGCTGATGTGCTGGCCTTTGCTTCCCTGATAGCCCGGCGACGAATATTATTGGCGTGGAGGGACTCAAAGCCCCCGAAGACTGAGTGGTGGCTTGCGGACATGTCAAGTTTCCTGGGGATGGAAAAAATTAAGTTCGCCTTGAGGGGATCTGTGCAGGGGTTCACCCGGAGGTGGCAACCATTTATTGACTTCTTTGCGGGAGAGTGAGCGTCAGCAGGGGGGGGGGGGGGGGGGGGGGGGGGGGGTAGAGTAGAGTAGGAGGGAAAATATGGCGGGTAGTACGGGTGGGAGGGGAGCGGGCTTGTGCAATACGGTACGATGGAAGTATTGAAAGTACGTGGATGTTTGCACATTTTTGCCTTTTTTGCTTCCTTTCTGATGATGTCTGTAACTGTTTATAAAGCCAAAAACTACCTCAATAAAATTGTTTATTAAAAAAAAAAAGAAATATCATCTTAACATTCCATCACCTTTTAGTTGCATAAGTATTGCTCTGCACCAACTTGTAGATCATCGACAAGGTCTTAAGTATTAGAGCTGTAAGACAAAACGTTATTAGTACCAGAAACCTTTGTCTTCAAAAACCTATTATTTCTGCCTGTGTCTTAACAGTGGTAAGAAAAAGATCCATATTCTCCACATAATCATCCCCAAATCTTAGCTATTATCACAAGAAGGCACCCCAGGCTAGACCTTCGCACTTTATGGCACTGAACTGGGAGCAGGATACTTGGAAGCTTTCTAAATAGTTTTATACTGTTTTGGAACCACACTGCATCAAAATATCTCAGTGCTTCACACAAACAATAACATGATTTTATATAAGCACCTGTGGGAGATAAGAACACAATAGTAGACCACTTGGCCCATTGAGCCTGCTCTGCCATTCAATAAGTTTATGGCTGATAGACCACTTTCCTGCCTATTCAAATGTATTCACCAATGGAGATGCAGAACTATGCAGGGTCGAGAATTCCAAAGATTCCTTTGAGCAAAGTAATTTCTCTTCAGCTCGTCCTAAATGATTGTCTCCTTATCCTGATACCATGACCGTTTTAGATTCCCCGAGAAGCAGAAACACCCTCTCAGCTCTACCTCATCGAGCCCCTTCAGAATCTTGTGTCTCAATGTGATTGCCTCTCTTCCTTCTAAACTCCAGGGGATATACATCCAATTTACTCAGCCTCTCATCATACAACAACCCCCTCAGTCCAGAGACCAGTTTAGTGAACACTGAACTTCCTCCAATACAATATATCCTATCTTAAATGATGGATGCCAAAGGTGCCCACAGTATTCCAGATGTGGTCTCACCAAAACCTTATACAATCATTGCAAGCTGTCTTCACTTCTGCACTTCAATCCTCTTGCAATAAAGGCCAATATGCCATTTGTCTTCCTAATTGCTTGCAGTACCTACATCCTAACTTCCTGCATTCCTTGCACAAGCACACCCAAGTCTCTTAGAACAAGAACATTTAGAAGTTTTACTTTTAAAAAATATTCCGATTTTCTATTCTTATACCTAAAAAACTTCACACATCTCCATATTAAACACCACCTGCTATCTTGTTGCCCACTTACTTAACCTGTCCAAATCTCCTTGCAGCCTGTGTCCTACCCACAGCTTAGCTTTTCTAGCTTTGTATTGTCAGAAAACTTAGATACATTAATTTCTGTCTCATCTAAGTCATTAATATGGATTATAAATAGTTGAGGCCCCAGCATTGATCTCTGTAACACTCTACTAGTCACAGCCCACCAACTTGAAAATGCACTGCATATGGCCAATTTCTGCTTCCTCTCATTACCCAACCTTCTATATTTGCCCTCAATTCCATGAGTTAGGTAACTGAATTTATTCAAGGCAAAATTAAACAGGTTTTGATAGACATTTGAGTCAAGAGTTATGGGGACAGACAGGAAAGTGGAGTTGAGATCACAACCAGATCATTCTTGACCTCACTGAATTGTGGAACAAGTTCAAAGAGCCAAATGGCCTCCTCCTGCTCCTGAGGCCTATGTTCCTATAAGCCCTTATCTTGCCTATTAACATTTTGTGTGGCACCTTATCGAATATAGGTACACACTCAAAAGTATTCCCAGAGATACAGGGCGGGATTCTCCGACCCCCTGCCAGATCGGAGAATCCCACCCCCGCCGGCTGCCGAATTCTCCGGCGCCAGGGGCAGGAATCGCGGATCCCTGGCAGGCGGAGGCCCTTCGGCACCGGTTGGCCTGGCGCCAAGCCCCTTCCCCACCGGCCGACGCGGTGCAAACCACTCCGGCGCCGGCTTGGCCCCTGAAGGCGCAGAGGATTCCCCACCTTTGGGGCGGCCCGACGCCGGAGTGGTTCACGCCACTCCTTCTCGCCGGAGTTGCCCGTCCTGCCGATTCCTGCAGAATCCCACCCATAGAGTCTAAGCAGTAACTATTTATTGTAGAACATAATCTACGTACAACTCGCAAGACAGTCTGCTTCTTCAATCTAAGCCATGTGCTATCACATTTCAGACTACTACCAGATTATGACTAGTAATGTGACTCCCTTACACCATTATGTGGGCAGTACTGTTTCCCAGTCCAACATTAACTCTTTCAACATTAACCCTAATACTACACCTCTCTTCAAAATCTTCATCCAAAGACATTTACATGCAAATGCTTCTTCCCCAAGTCTCTGACGCCACAGGTTTAAGTAGTGTGGAGATTGCATAACTCTCAGTAATTGTGTTCTTTCAAAACTTAGAGGAATAGTAGACTCACTTGGCTGTCTTTGTTCTGACTTGATTGTTCTTCAGTAGAAGCTGCAATCTTTGGTGGTTTGTTTGTTCTTTGTTCAACACTTGAACCTTTTCTTCCTCTCATTGCTTTTGTGCGTTTCCTATCGATAATTTATCTTTCATGGTCAAGTATCATAGATTTAACTCTTTCTTTACCTTGACTATGTTCCCGACCCTCGGTCATTGAATTGACACTGGCTCTTTTTAACAACTTCGTCCACCATGCTGCCTTTGGAATTATGACCCAGTGTAGCTCCTGATTTCTGAGGTTTTGGTGAATCCTGGATTGTGGTCTCCTGAAGTGAGGAAGCCGTTTGATTAACGTCTTGCTGTCTGCCCAATTGCTGTAACCCTGCTGTGGTAGGAAGGTCAGCAGGTCAGTATCTTCCAACATAGAAACGGTGAACCTCATCTAATCAGTTTGTTTCTAGTTCTGACAGCATTTGGTTATTTGCACCCTGGGCTACCAGTTCTGGCAGACGGATCAATGTGGATACACTTATGAAGGGGTCAATATTGACAGATGAATGCGGGATTATACCTTCTCCTATCGTCTAGGTTTTCATTTTCTCTGATGATTTGTCAAATGATGAAAAGTCATGGTCACGCTAAGGTATTAATTCATCTAACTGGTCCGTTTCCTCTTCAGGCTGAATAAGGTTACCTTCATTATTTGGAAAGGAGCTGTATTACCTGCCTCAGCAAAGAGTGTCAAAAATGTTGCACTAAAGTTCCAGTCAAGGTCACTAGGTTGGAGGTTCGCCAACTTGTTATCCTCAATGACTGTCTGTTCCTTGAAGTCTTCCACACTTTCGATGTAATTAACAACTTCAATTTTGGCTCAGGCGAAAAAAAATTCCTGATTGCAAATCACATACAGAATTCCAATATTTGCTTGTTCCTGGATTGGGGTGATTCTAGAAGCAAAATTTTCCTTTTGCAGTGGAAAAACTCTGCCATGATTCCAGGACACTTTTCACACCTGTGTGGCTTTTTGGCCAAGGTGTGGAGATGCCGGTGTTGGACTGGGGTGAGCACAGTAAGAAGTCTTACAACAGCAGGTTAAAGTCCAACAGGTTTGTTTCAAACACGAGCTTTCGGAGCACTGCTCCTTCCTCAGGTGAATGGAGAGATATGTTCCAGAAACATATATATATAGACAAAGTCAAAGATGCCAGACAATGCTTGGAATGGTGGTATTTGCAGGTAATCAAATCTTTACAGATCCAGAGATAGGGGTAATCCCAGGTTAAAGAGGTGTGAATTGTCTCACGCCAGGACAGTTGGTAGGATTTTGCAAGTCCAGGCCAGATGGTGGGGGGTGAATGTAATGTGACATGAATCCAAGATCCCGGTTGAGGCCACACTCACACTTTAACCTGGTGTTGTAAGGCTTTTTGGCGCCACAGCGTTGGGATAGTTTATAGACATCTAAAGTGTTGATTACATTCAATCTCCATTGCCATGGAGTGTCTTTTACATTTTGATGTTTAATGAGTTGTACCATCATTGGGGATGTTCTGTACCATGGTTTCTCTTCCCCTCAATATGGATCTATTTTGCTGACAGACCTCAGATTGTCTGGCAATCTACATCACCTTCTCCAAAGTTAAATTTTCTTTGGGTTGAAGCAGATCAGAAAGTGTATCTTCAGTTACCCCAACTGTTATGTGGTCTCATATCAGTTCAGTCTTCAGGTCACCATATTCCCAGCCTTCAGCCAACTGATACAAATCATAGATGAAGATGTCTACTGGTTCTCCAGACTTTGGATCCTTCTATTAAATTCTGCTCTTTCCAAACTTCTGGTACTCTGTCAGGTAATGTAGCTGTCAAAGGATTTTATTACCTTTTCAAATTTGTCAGATGATTCACTAATGACTTGTCTGGATATCACTGTCATCAATTGAACCACTGAATACAAAATTGTATTAAATTGCTGAGCTTCTGATTGATTATTTAATCCTGGTGCAATTCTGTATCTTAAAAATTACCTCCAAATTTGTCCCTTCTATCCACCTAAATCATTCTGCCAAAATACATTTTTCACAGTAATTTCATTGCAGTGTTAATGTCAGCCTACTTGTGACGATAAAGATTTTTATTAAAAATTGAGAATGGCAGCTGGTGCCAATTTGTTTGCAGACTAACCGGTCCACTCCCGTTGGCGAGACCAGGATCCCGCAGGAGCATGGCAAGAAACCAATAATCACCACTTAAGCCCAATGTCCATACAATTAATGGGAGCGACCCCCTATCTAATGGCCTCCCCAGTAAGTGGTCACTGATCAGTACTCCTTTTTAAAAACTTGAAGCTGGCAGAATAGCTGCTGCGGGAATCTGAGGGGGAGCTAAGTAGCCATCTTCACTCACAGGCAAAAATAACGGGGCACTGGGGTTGCTGTCCCGGTGCTCAGAGGAGGGGTTGGGGAACCAGCCTCAGTCGGGGCAAGCTGCCATCGGTTGGGGGTGGGAGGAGGGAGGGTGGGGGTCGGGGGGGTCCGCCATGCCAACGCCTGGACTGTGTGGTCCTATTCCAGGGGATTCCCTAGCTCCAGCCCGCCTGCCCCACTGACCACCCATAACTCCCATTGACTGCAGAAGCCTCTGGCCACGCGGCTGAAGGAGATTGCTAATACTAAATTGGCAATCGTAGTTAAGTGAGTATTTCACACATCCCAATGGATCCCCTTGGGTGAGCATGCCATGTGTCATGTGGGGGTTATTGCCTCGCATTCCAATCAAACCGTGAAGCCTAGACACTGTGCCTGAGCACTGCAGGAAGCAACACCACAGACACAGCAGCCAACATCCGAACACCCAGGGGCTGAGCCCCAGCAGTAGGGACATTTCTGTGACCAGAGGGTAGGTGTGTGCACCGGGGAACGGACCAGCCCCTGGTCCAGGTAACGTTACGTGCGGGTGTCTGGGGTACAGGTGTGGGGTCCAATACCATTCTTCACCGAATGGCCTGGATGAAAGGGCGGTTCAGACATTAAAAAGAGGCATAAAGAAGCAGACCATGGGCTCCTTGGACAGGCAACTAGCAGAATTCCTTTTTAATTTCAGGACTACGCCACCTGTGACAACAGGAGTGGCACCAGCAGAGCTGCTGATGGGCCGCAGGCTCAGGGCCCGGTTAAGGTTGATTTTCCCAAACCTGGGTGGGAAAGTGAAAGTGCAGCAAGAAGCACAGAGCTAGTCTGAAGTTCCAGCCATGGTCTATGTCTGCAATTTTGGAGATCGTGCACTCTGGCTCCCAGGAGTTGTAGGGCCAGTCGCCTGCAAAGTAAGGGTCCAAAGGAGGATCCAATGTCAGCATGTGGAACACATTAAGAAGGATGGCCAACCAGGATGTTGATACCTCCACCTTGCCAGGAACCATCCCTCAGCCAGGGAACCCATCTGACCATGGTCCATCGACTGGACGAACAGGACCAAGGTGACGCCAGCTCGGATATGGACATAGAGATGCTCGAGAAGATGGACAATATTGTGTCCAGGGTTAAGATCCTAGCAATAGCCCTTAGACGTCGGCCAGAAAAAGGCAGTTTACCAAACGGTGCACACCATCTGACCCAGACTCACCGCTGGCAGAAGCTCAGCCTCAAGCGAAGCGGTGCAGAAGGACTCCTCAGATGACGACAGAGGGGGAACCTTTGGAGGGGGCGGGATTGTCACAACCCCAACAGGAAAACTATTATCGGTCTCCCCATGGGGCTCGTGGAGTACGAGCTTCCCAAATAGGGGGCAGAGGCTCATTCAGCTGGGACTCGTTAAACCGAGCATGTTGGTTGTCCCAAGGGGACTGTGATTGTACATGGTTACTGCTATGGGCAGCCCTGATCTTTAAGTAGAATAAATCTTTATCCTTCCTACCGCTGGCTTCCTTGGTCATTTAAGTTATATTTCACTCCTCAATCTTTTGACTTCACTTGCACCACCTACCTCCCAAGTTCCTGAGCTTCCCCTCCCCCAGCTAGTTTACAGGCCTTCTTCCCCCCCACCGCCCTCCCTACAGTTTTAAGTTACCATCAGGCAAAATAGCTGGGAAGAAGCTGGTTCAGGCCGCCGGCTCTGGTTAAGCACAAGGCCATCCACAAATGAGACACACAGCGCGGCTTCTGTGGGAGGGAGTGAGCTGATTCCCATTTGATTGCACATGCATGGAAGGGCTGCTAATGTTAATGCTAATCACGCTCTATTTCTCTCAGCAGTAATCACTGCAATAATTACTTACCAAACCTGTGGATTGATTTAGAGCACTCACACCTCACTTTACTCACAGTGCAATCAGATACCATCTGCAAACCAACATTGTCATCAAATCTGTCAAAATGCAAAATATAACTATATTAGGTGTTGTTTTTAATTAGTCTCCTCTGATGATTCCCTGTGCTACACACTTTTCAGATCAAAATATCAAGCTCGCAGCCTTTTGCCAATCATAATGTTTAATTGCCACTTTCTTGGTGGAAGATAGTAAAAACAGAATCTTATCATGAAAAGGTTAATTACTGTACAAACAATGGCCCCAAACACATATTTCTCCCTTCCCATATGCCCCATCTGAACTCATCATGTCGATCAGTCAAACCGCCTAATTCCTTTTCCCATTCCACATAAAGTTAACTTAACTTCCCTTCTTGATCCCCGTTATCTGATTCTTAAAATGGTTCCCTCTTCTCCGGCATTGTGTATCTCCCAAATGATTGCCGTCATGACAGCTCCCCACCCTACCACGCCAACCCCGGTCATCGACCACTTCATATTTAGGACGCCAAGGTAGCACAGTGGTTAGCACTGTTGTTTCACAGCGCCAGGGTCCCAGGTTTGATTCCCAGTTTGGGTCACTGTCTGTGCGGGGTCTGCACGTTCTCCCCGTATCTGCGTGGGTTTTCTCCGGGAGTTCTGGTTTCCTCCCCACATGTCCTGAAACGTGCTGTTAGGTGAATTGGACATTCTGAATTCTACCTCAGTGTACCCGAACAGGTGCCGGAGTGTGGCGACGCGGGGATTTTCACAGTAACTTCATTGCAGTATTAATGTAAGCCTACTTGTGACAATAATAAAGATTGTTATAATAAAGATTATTTAACCTCCCTTTCATCTCAAAATTCCTTGAATGTGTTGCCATATACTAGATTTGTACCCAACTCTGCAATGTCCTTCTAGTTTATGTACCTCCACAGCCCAGTACTGCTATTCACCTTGTAATCTACACATTTTTTACTTTTTATTGCATTTCTAAAGTAATTAATTCAGACTATGTTAACTACAAAAAGAGGCTTGTTGATTTCTGCTCCTTAAGTATTTAAGCATTTATTAAAAACCCCAAATCAGTGTGGCTTGCTTCACTTCTATAATATTGATAAGGCGTTTCATCTTGCAGACGGGCATTTAATACTTGGAGCTTTGTATGAATATAATAAAAACATACCGAATATTTTCCCAGGATGATCGTTTACAGAAAATAATAACTGGAGCTTCTCCCTTTGCAAGGCATGTGAATGTCTCTTTGATAATGTTTTCAATTGCTTTAAGAACATCCGAACTGAAAGAAAGGTGACATTAATCAGTACATTTACAGAAACAGGGCGCAGCAATTGTCATACTGAAACTGGGATACTCTGAATAAGGTGTGAAAACTCAAAAGTGCTAACAAGTGTATTGTTAAGATCTTATGAACAATCAGATCTGTATTACTGCTATAACCCCTTTGGAGGTACGGGATCAGACCATACGGTTTCCCATAACCTCCCCAGAATATGAACTGCCCCTTTAAAGTGGCGGGGCTTCCCCATAACAAGGAGAGCCCCAACTCTCATAAAAACTCTGGCCTGGTTGCAGGTTGGGGAAAGAAATCCTGAGGTCACTGGGGGAGTTTGTATTTGCGATTTGTATTTGCTAATGTCTATCTATGTGTCCTGCTTACCGCGGATTCAACAATTACTTCCTGCATGCCTGAGAATTCTATGTCAAGGGCACTCTCACTTCATCTCTAGAATTTGGCTCTTTTCTGCAAGTTTGGCAATAATGAGGTCTGAATCCAAATGGTCATAGGAGAAACTGAACTGAGAATTGGTGAGCAGGTAAGTGACATTTGATATCACTGCCAATGGTGACTTCCATCATTTGCTGAAATTTGAGAGAAGGTTGATTGGACTATAATTGGCTGGAATTTGTCCTCCTTGTTACAGGACATATGTGGGTAATTTTCAAACAGATGTGTGCTATACTTGTAAATTTGGCTGCAGGTGCAATTAAGTCTGAAGCACTACCGCAAGAAGATAGTTGCGGTCTTTGCTATATCCAGTGTTCTTTGGCTACTCTTGATATCACATGAAGTTAATCAAATTAGTTTAAGACTAGACTCTTTGATGGTAGGAAACCCAGGTCAAAATGCATCATCCACTTGGCAATTAAAGCTGAAGATGGTTACAACTGTTTCAGCCTTGACTTCTGCACTGTAGTAATAGGCTCCGACATTATTGAGAATGGGGATATTTATATTCGCTGTTGTTCGTCCATCACCATTCACAACTCAATATGGCAAGACTGCATATTTTACTGCTTCATTTAATAAATGAATATCCACCTGCTAAACCTGGTAGCAGGGGACTGACCTTTGTGTTATATGACGATCCTCCAACACTAAAGGGAATGACTAATATCTCTACCTTCACCACTCAGGGAATGGAGAGGTCCAGGAATGAAAGATCATTCGACATGATGGGAAAACTCTTAATAATACACCATGGGATTCCAACTATAAAAGCACATTTCACATACATACATAGATATATAGGAGCAGGAGGCGGCTTTTTGGCCCTTCGAGCCTGCTCCACCATTCATCACGATCATGGCTGATCATCCAACTCAATAGCCTAATCCTGCTTTCTCCCCATAGCCTTAGATCCCATTCACTCCATGATAAATAGGGATGAATTATGATCTTTCAAACTCTTAAGAACATGGACAAAGGTGAAGATACTGAGGTGCTCTGTACTTCACATATCCACGATCTCTACAATTTGAAGCCAGAGGGGCAGGATTTGAGAGGACAGAAGTAGAACTCCCGGTGATCAAGGTGTTTGTAGCTACTAACGAATTAGAAGATAGGGAGATAAAAGAGGTGAACCTAAGAGTTATAAAGCTGGAAAGAATTTGGATATAAGAGGTCAAACTGCTCTGTTACACAGATGAATCTGGATGGGATGGGACCTATAAGGCCAAGGACCTGACCATATTCTCGTGGCAAAACTTGCAGGCACCTTTATTTTTATTTATTAATCATCTCCGAGTCCTATATTGGGCCCTTCCCTTTGCCGCAGATGGTTTATTTTGCTCTTATAGCTTTGTGAGGGGCACTCTGGCCCCGTGTCGGTCTTTCCCTGGGTTCCGTCCTGGTGTTTCCTTGGGTCTCTTCCCCCAGTTGCCCCCCCTCGTTCCTGTCTACTTTCTGTGGCCCTGGTGGTTCCCATGCGTCCCCACAACCTCCTCTCCCGTTCTATCCATTGTTAGTTTCAAACAGGTTTTGGAACAGGCTGATGAATGGCCTCCATGCTTTGTAGAAGCTATCATCTGACCATTAGGTGGTGTATTTGATATTCTCTAGGTGCAAGGATGTCGGCCCTCTTCCCCATATGAAGGTCTGGCTGGTCCGATACCCTAAAGACTGTCACTCTCGGGCACGGCTCCAGCCTCACCTCCACAACTTTGGACTTCGCCTCGGAGAAGGCTGTCCAGAACCTGTCAAGTCTGGGGCATGCCCAGAACATGTAGGCATGGTTGGTGTTGTGTTCTGTGACCTTGTCCTTGCAATGATTCATACAGAACTGCTGATGACTTGACTAGAATGATAGTTTATTGATTAAAACGTGGAGAAATAACATACAGAATGCTATACAGACCAAGTTACTGACTGAGTTTCATGGACTCTCCTGGAACTACTAGATGTGCGACTGTCCTGCTGTACGCCTTACTACCAACTGGCGATAGTCGGATGCCACATGACCGATGTCTGGCACCACCAGCTGGTTGGCAGTCGCACTGCTAACTATACACAATATTATACACCGGCATATCACTAGAGTTGGCTGGGCATACCTCGCACTGTTCACGCTTGTCCTCCACCTTCGGGAAGAACCTGCTAATTCAGGCTCTTGCCAAGTGAGCTCTGTGCACCACTTTAAACTGCATGAGGTTTAGCCTTCCACAGGAGTGGTGGAGTTGGCCCTGCTCAGTGCTTAGCTCCAGAATCCCCACCCTAATACTTCCTCCCATTTCTGCTTTGTTCTGTCGAGTGGTGAGCGCATCCTTTCTAAAAGTTTTCCGTATATGTTCCAGCAATTCTCTTTTTCCATACTGTCCGAGTACAGTTGGTTCTCCAACAATGTTTCACTCGGGACTCTAGGGTACCTCGTCGTCTGCTTGCGGAGAAAGTTTTTGACCTGTAAATGTTGGCATTCCTGTCTGTTCAGTCGTTCCAGTCTTTGCGTGAGCTCTTCATAGGTCGCAAGTCTGTCCCTCGTGTAAAAATCCCTGACCACTAGTGTCCTGCTCCACCTTTTGAAGGTTGCATCTAGCATGGCTGGTAGAAACCTGTGGTTGCCGCAGATGAGGGCCAGGGTGGACACCTCAGTTAAACCTAAGTGTTGTCTCATCTGGTTCCAGGTTCTTAGTGTTATTACTACCACTGGGCTGGATGTGTTTTGTCGGGTGGGGCGGGGTGGATGGTAACGCTGTTATGGCAACGGCTCAGAGTCGTTCCTGTGCAGGAGGACTCCACCATCCTCACCCATCCCCTCACT